>NC_061080.1:1097496-1172268 GCF_021917145.1 Hypomesus transpacificus
CCATTAAGACGGCTTTCAGTTACTTAATCAGGAGAGTTAAATGGGTTTTGTCGAACCTATTAGCTGCCATAATATATCATCATCTATCGTCAGGGTTCTGTAATGACATCATTTCACCAAAGATGCAAAGTGATACCATCTGAGATTGTTGTGAGGACACAGTATGGACTAAGAATGTGTCTTAGTGCTTTTAGATACAATGCCATTTTAAAAGATTGAGTGCAAATCTGTTTTTGCTGGAATTTGTTGGTGAAGCCTTCGGCCTCTTTTCTTCTTATCCAAAAACGTTCACACGAGCAGAGATCATCAAAAGCAATGCCTGTTTGAACCCCTTCGTCATGATGCGTAATGTAACTTTTAGTTGTTTTTGTATTTAATTTTTTTACTTGTCTCATTCTGTTCTTCTGTCTGTAACTATGTGTTTTTATGTTGCTGCCTGTCTTGGCCAGGTCTTCCTTGAAAAATAGATGGGACCTCATCTCCCCAAAAAAATCTCAATGGGACCTTTCCTGGTTAAATAAAGGTTAAATACAAATAAAAATGCCAGGATGCTACAACGCAGGACCGTCATGGTCCACAAAGACGGTGCCCCAGTACCTTATTTCCCCTCATTCACGTTCTCTGTATCAGCCGCTTCACTCGCTATTCCACCATCTCTTCCTCTCTTTCCTTGCAGGTTCTTTGTGAACTTCCCCTCGGCTAAGCAGTACTTCAGCCAGTTCCAGGACATGGATGACCCGGAGGAGATGGAGCGCAGCACCCAGCTGAGGCTCCATGGTCGCCGGGTGATGAACGCCATCAACACGGTGGTGGAGAACCTCCACGACCCTGAGAAGGTGTCTTCCGTCCTGGCCCTGGTGGGCAAGGCCCATGCCGTCAAACACAAGGTGGAGCCCATGTACTTCAAGGTAAGGAGTTTGGATGTACTCTTGAGTTTGATATGGCTTGTTTTCCTGTTAGTTCCACTGTGCTTCTTCACTCTCTCGAGGCAGAATGAAAAACAGTAGAGGGAGTAATTACTATCCACCCCCTACTTTTTCACAGCCATTATCTTTCGCTTTTTTTTCCACTTTTCATCAATCTCTTCCCTGTCTCTCTCCATCGTCTCATTTCCATTTATATGATCTCTTCTTCCACTCTCTCTCTCTCTCTCTCTCTCTCTCTCTCTCTCTCTCTCTCTCTCTCTTATCCTCTCCATCTCTCAGATCCTGAGCGGCGTGATACTGGAGGTGTTGTCAGAGGACTTCCCAGAATCCTTCACTGCCGAGGTGCAAACGGTGTGGGCCAAGCTCATGAGGGCCGTGTACTGGCATGTGACGGGCGCCTACACGGAGGTGGGCTGGGTCCAGCTCTCCAGCTCTGCAGTCTGAGGAGAGAAAGGGGGCGGGGGGGGAGCGGGGGAGCTTGTGGGGCGGAGGACCGTGCGGGGACGAGGTCCATTGTTTCGACTCTGTCATTCCTTCGGGTTAGAATGCCCGGAGGGAGCGGGAGTGCGAGGGGGAACGGTGGTTTCCAAGGGGGGACAAGGATATGTGACTTAGAATCTCTTAATGTATTCACTACTGTATCCCAACCTTTTGGGGGGGGACACACCTTTCCCTCCCTCCCTCTCTCTCTCTCTCTCTCTCTCTCTCTCTCTCTCTCTCTCTCTCTCTCTCTCTCCCTCTACTGTGTGTGTACTGTGTGTACTACTCTAGAGATGTTGTCTGTATAGTTGTACAGTGGGTGAGCATATGTATACCTATGCCCTCATTCAAGACCCATTGTAGTTGCATTGAGATGGGCTGTTAAAAGGGACTTTAGTTTCCATTTTAGGCACTTGATGCTTGCTGAAATTCCAGCACTTGGTGTTGAACCCAGCTCTATCAGTTATTTTTATCCAATCATAAGCACCCTTCACGTATACAAGGAAATCTAAAAGTTATCTTTACAAACCGCATTGGTGATTGAATGATGTAGAAAGCTTAACAAACAATGCATATTCTTGCCGTGCGCACACACCGATTCAAATAAACGCTGCCTCGGACAAACACATACTCACACTCACCATAAGAAGTCCCTAATGCTAATATTTACATGGTTGTCAGTTGGTTTACATCCTGAGAGCCCTATAATAGACACATGCATTAAAACCTCCATTAAGGGTTTCACAAAGCTCCAGGGATCTCAGGAAAGACATCAGTTCTTTGAAGTCGTGTCGGCACATCCTTCACCTCGTAACTTCTCGGGGGGGGGGGGGGGGGGGGGGGGGGGGAGATATCCACAACAACCATCGCAGGCTCACCTAGAACGCTGCACCACAACAGACCGTTTTCGTCGTTGTTGCACTGACTAGCCTCGTTAGCATTTAGATTGACTTGCACCATCCAAGGTCACCTGGTCTCTCGTCCCAGTCTGCACCCAGACATCCCCTGGACAGACTACAAATCTATTTAAAATGGCTCTCGGATCAAATCTCCTGTCGGTGTCTGCGCTGGTTGGCGTGCGGTAGCTCCCTTCTGGTCTCTGGTAGTATCCTCATTTAGCATTAATGAGGCGCTAATGAGGCCCCTTGCTTCCTCATCCGACTATCCGTCACACAGCCCTCCATCTCTCTGTACGTTCTACTGGCCGAACACAAACAGCAAAGGCCTGACACGCATGGCTGCTGTGCTGCCCGCTTTTCTTCATTTGAAGAGAACTACTTGTAGGCCTATTCGGTCAAGGGTGTCATTTAGACGATACCGTAGCTGAATCGGGATTAACGGAGTACAGTTGCGTTGGAAAATGAGCTAGTTTAGCACGACTTTAGCCCGATCACTTTAGAAGAGAGCAATGACCTGCACTACCACTTGAATCTGTGAATTATTATTAATCATCTTTCCCCCGACACGTTCAGGCCCAACCTTTGACGTCAACAACACATTTGGATTGCTTCCTTCCCTCTGAGTTCAAGCCCCCTGGTTTCATTAAGTAGCTGCCCGAAGAGGAATATTTGAGTTGGGCAGAGCTCCTTCTGACAGGATGTTTATTAAACATGTGCGCGGTGCGGCGTGTCACCCATAACTCGACAAAATGGCATCGTACTGTTTTCACTTCCCCCTCAGTTGCAGGCTCCTCCTCCCTGACAGCTGAGTTTCCCGCCGTTGACAGATGGTTCCATCAGAGAGCTTTTCCCACCTGCCAGCATATTTACACACACTGACATGCAATACACACATGCACATGCAATACACACACTGACATGCAATACACACATGCACATGCACCTACACTGTGTAGGCACACACGGAAGCATGCACGGACACGCACGTGCACCATACAGACCACACACACACACATTCGAATCACTCTACTGTATGCTATGGCTATAAGTCATAGTTCTACAGGATGTAAATGTCAACATTGTTTCTGGAAAAACCTTCTTCTGAAAACGTCTCACATTGCGCACACATTTAACGCTTTCGGCAAATAAGGGCATCTTAACATACTGTGCGTGTGTAGTTATGTCAGTTGTGAAATGTTTTGTCCGTTTTAAAGTTTGAACTTTATATTTTTCTAAATATATTAACAGATGATTAACTGTATATGTATTTGTTTACTGTATATTGATTAGTACTATATACTGTAATTGTTTTCTGGGTGGCAGTCTAAATGAAGATGCTGGGTATGTATGCACAGATTACAGACCTGTACCTCTGCAGGTTCGGTAAGTCCATGAATAAAGTCATTTACCACCTTGTCTCTAAATGTCTGGACTATTTTCCCCCGATACATCAAGAACACAGGAGATGTTCACGTTAGTCATTGACAGTTACTTCTACCCGTGCCTCAAGCTATTGAAGAACAGTTGAATCATTTCTCAGAAGGACCACATCATGGCTTTTTAAATTCCATTTCTTGTCGGGTTCCCCCGGGGCCAAACAGACAGCAATAACATTACGCAAGAGTCCCCCGCCTGCAGGTGCGGAGTGCGCATGCTCTGTCCCACTGTTACAGACCCTCTGATAATGAAATAATGGAATGTAAATGTTCCTAATCAATGATTAATGACTGCCTGTTCGCTGTTTGAAGCTTCGAGCGTCGCTCTGTATCAGAGGCACCAGTGGGAGACTCACACTGAGAGGAAGACGTTCATTTTTCAATCCCAGGCGGTAATGTATTCCAGCTCTCCAGCTGTACGCCAGCGTGTTTCCTCCGCCGACAGAAATGGTTTGATTTATTTTCGGAACGGACTGATTTCTGGCATGTTCTGAAAGTTCGAGACCGTCGTTGCTCTTTCTCACTTCCGTTGACGAAACACAGGGCTCTGTGTCATTACCAGGAACAACAAATGGCTGGAGAAAAAAAGGGGCTGATTGGCTAAACAGGTGATCTATCTACCACCCTCTGTCGCACCTGCTAGCAGGTGGGAGGAGGGGGGGGGGGGCACACTGTTGCTCCCCCGACCTCTCTCATTTGGTGTGGTTGGCAGGACACTGACGTGTCACCATGGCGACACGGTCTCTTGTCACCAGAAACTGTCTTCCCAGGGAGGGCTCGAGGCAGTCTCCCATGATGAAGATGCACACACGCACGCACACACCAACCCCAGAAGAGATACAGGAAGCCAGATCAACTGGCTGAGGCACCGTGAAGGAAGTAAACTGCTCATCCTACAGTTTACCGTCTCATTGAAACAAAACAAAAACATCATCAAACTATCAATCACACGTACATTCACATGGCCCTTACACAAATGCATACACACCTGCACGCACGTATGCACACACAAACACACACAACACACACACACACTGAGTCAGCAGTTCCAAGGCTGATGGGATTATAGAGTGGTCTAATTATAGTTGCCAGGACAGGAAAAGTACCTGGTTGCAGATCTGTAAGACATCACCTCTGTGGCTTCATAACCTTATTATGACAGTTGGTGCTGCTTGGGGACACGAGACTCCATGGCTTTGCTGTTTGTCATGAAGCCGTATCATCTAGGCTGAAGTAGGAGTGGTAATCATCCAGTCGGGACAGAACTGTAACTTACGTAAAGGTTCAAAGTGAAAGTGAAGCCATCTCGCTGGTCAGAATAGCGTCACGTATGAGTTCTGTCCAGTTATATTACTGTTCTCAAGCGAGGTGTGATGTGCAAATATACAAATTCACAGGGTTTCTAATCCTCAAACTTGGTCTCATGAGATCATTGAATGTATCTGTCTTTTAGGGGACAAAGTCAGTACATAAGGTGGCCATGCAGGTCAATACTAATAAAAGCTCCAATAGCAACCTAAATATCCTGCAGGCTTTCAAACGGACATGGCTATACCAACTGAAAAAAAACGGAGGAATTTTGTAATTAGACGAGAAAAGCCACTGAGGAGATGCGCATCCACACTGGTACGGCACTTGACATTCCTGACGGCGCTCCAGTGAATCCAGAACCTTCCGTCCACGCTCCGGAGCGCTTTCGACAGGGCGGGCTCTGACGAGGGGGGAGCCTGAGCTCAACAGCGTGGAGGGAATTTAATCTCCCTGGTCGTAATGGCATGAGAATGCCCCCCCCTTCGCCCCCTGCCTAGGACGTGTTGTCATCCTGCCCTGTCTCATGGCGCGACGGGAGAGTGGCGTTTGTCGTGGTGCGGAGGCGGCAGGTTCCAAGGGGGACAGACAAGAGACACGTCGGGCCCTCGTCTTTTCGTGCTCCTCCGTCGTAAACGGACGCCTCATTATGGTGTCACTGGGTTTGCTGTTTCTTAGGCTTCGTTTGACAGCCGTTACGGAACAAGAGCTCTAGCTGCCCCTCGCTCACTAACAACCGTCGTTTTGGGGGGGTTTTGGACCGGTACGGTCCACAGTGAAACAGTTACACGTGGATACAAGGATTAATGAGGTCTGGTGGAACACAGATGGGAGGAGGTGGTGAGGGGAAGGGTGGGAAGGGTTATGCAGAAAATGCATACACATCACAAGGTGGCTTATGTGTGTATCACGATGTCCCTGACCTCAATAACATGGCCCTGTGATCCCGTCTAATCCCCCCCCACCCCAAGCTAATCCACACAGGGCTTCTCTGCAAGGCGCCGGGAAAGGGAGAGACACAGGCAAGCGACGCTAAACGCTAAACGCTAAAGGCTAGGCTAACTCCGTCCCTCCAGACCGCCCCCATGGGCCATTCATGCTGACATCCCGGGCCTCCAGGGTGCAGGGTGGGCCTGGTGGACCATGTGCACCACAATCATGGTCCTCACGACCCTGGCCATCATACTGCGGAGACGCTTCTCCAACCGAGTCAAGCCGTGAGTACCGCCGCCAGACTGCCTTGTGAGATAAACTGAGTCCTCCACTGTCACTATTGTGTAGATTTCAGAGGTCTGACCTTTGTGTGGGAGAACTCCTCCAACTCAAGCTGTAGAGCAGAGTTCTGTCGGCTGAGGCAATTGTATTTTCATATTTGGGGTGATTAACGACTTGTGTCTTGCTTGAAGTTTTTTTTTTTATTGAATCAAAATCGAGCTCTCGGAGAGATGATCTGGACAGAAATTATTGTTTGTGCAGCAAATTGAATCAACGAACCAGCTCCTTCCAACTAGTGACCACTCCACGCTCCCTTCTGTGTCATGCGGAAAATTCGAGCACTTTGTATGCGCCGGAGATTGTTTCGAAGAAATCCCAGCCCCTCGGGCAGTTGTTGAGCTCGTTACACCTCTGTGACTGTCAGCATCTGGGAGATGAAGCTGCTAAGGGGTGCGGAACCCCCCCGAAGGCTGGAGGGTGTATCGATTCAAGGTGATTTCGTACTGAGACGCAAGCTTGATTTCTGCCAAGTGTGTTGTTGTGTTCCTCCCGTCGTTCCCTCCTGACAGCTCTCTTGAAGGGCACTTCGTAGAAAAGCACCACAACGCTCGCCAGAAGCGCCCTGTAAATTTGAATCTTAAAAGCTGCGGTTGTCCATTTAAATCGAGGTGGGAGGGAAAATAAAAGAGACAATCACACTGGGATTCTCTTTCCCCCTCTTCCTCTGTCGGAGCATAGACCGAGTAGCTGAGATAGAGATGAAAAACAACATAGAGTGAGAGATGTGATTATAGAGAGATGATTATCTAAGGTATGCAAAAACACATCGATGATAGATGGTAGACTGAAATCTCGGAGAAGAAGCCAAATACCATCCTGTTCCAGGCTCGTCTACGCCTCCGTTGAAGTGAACCCAAACAGAAATGAAGGTGAAAAAGAACATGTCGGCCAGGCTCCGACAACATCTCACTGCATCAGAGTGGTTTCAGGCATCACTATGGAGTTTATGAAATACATCGCTAAGTAGCTCCTTCAAGTCATCTAAGTAGGAAACATTGAGTCTCCCTGCTCGGCTCGGTCCAACTGTCTTTAAATCGGATACTTTTCGGTTCTTTGAACTTTCACAGTATATTGGCTCGATGAAACGTGTCCTCAGTGGATGGCTTGGGAAGTTGTACCGGCACGCCAAAGTGTATTAAGCTTAAACACAGCATCTGTCACTTTGTGTTTACAGTGTTTACAGTGTCATTTCCTCGGAGGAGGACAAATCACCGTTGACATCACTTCCTTAGGTTCTGGACACTGTGCGGATCGTGCCCAGATACTGGACAGGTTTTGGTCATGAAACCTGAACTGACAATTGCTCATTCGCAATAGGTGAACTGTCCTGAGAGGGGGAGCCTGCGGAGTAGCTCATAGCTTGGGAATGGCGTCGGCTTGTGCGATTAGTTTGGGTATTTTCCTACCACTCCCTGTGGGACAGTGTCCAGAGTTTCGATGTTTACCCCTGAAGCTGATGGAATCCTGCAAATGTGATGGCTTGTTTGAAATACACACACACACAGACACAGACATACACGTGTACACACACAGACTATTGTGCACACTTACACACTAATCCGCATGCATACACGCACAAACAGTCACACACACACACAAAACATTACCATAAACAGTCAGTCCTAATACTCCTTAACAATCTGGGCTGGTGCATAGATGGGACACTCGATGAATAATTGCCTCCCATATCCCACATGGATTGCATTACAGACAAAACCTCTGTCTGTTTAAATTGCATCTCACCGCTACCCAAACAGCCCAAAAACAATGACACATCACTTTGCATTGAACCCAACTAATCAGGCTTAATGTTGGAGTGGATGAAACGAGAAACTCCCTCAATGAACAAAATCAAACCAAAACAGAGAAGAAGATCCTCCTCCTCAAAGCCTTCCTCGTCTCTCCAAATCTGGCAGGAAGTCCCTGCCGCTGAGTCACAGAGGGGAACGATGATGGCCCCTGCCAGAAAGCGAGCAGCCACCGCGCTGCCCACCACACAAACGTGGAGGTTTCCATCACACTGTCCCGTGCTAATGAGATTTGACACCTGTCCACCCACTCATCTACTGTCCTCTGCTCTCTCTCCCTCTCTTTTTCTTTCTTTCTCTCTCTCTCTCTCTCCCTCTCTCTCTCTCTCTCTCTCTCTCTCTCTCTCTCTCTCTCTCTCTCTTTCTCTCTCCCTCTCTCTCTGTCTCTCTCTCCCTCAGCCTCCCTGATGAGCTTGGGGAGAAAGAGATGGCGTACATGCCGAGGGACCCTCCGCCCATACAGAAGTGAAGCCTCACGCTCAGCCAGGTGTCAGCTTCGGGTACATCAGCCTGGTAATGTATGCAGTGCTGGGTTATTATAGTCCTCAGTCTGGTGTCTGTGCGACCTTTGAACTCGTCTGGTAGGGGGAGTTTGTAGAAAGTGCAGTTTGTTGTGTTGGCAGAGGGTTTGGTTTACTAAAGAGGGGATTATACTTGGAGTTGAGTGCAGGTGAACACCTGAGCAGAGCTAAGTTTGATTACTGTAATCGCATTAGCCTCTCGACACTTAAAGAATATTTCAAGAACACCTTTTGGAGCGACAAGACAAAACAACCCCCATTTGGTTCCAATCCAACCAATTTATGCAAATGCTGTGGATGCTCTCTTTCTCTTCCTTGTACCCCTCTTGTTTCCATGGTACCTCCATCGGTGTCTCCAATGATGGATGCTCATCACTAAACTATTCTTAGTCCTCAATTAGGAGAGGTGCACCTAATACCTAATCGTATCCAATCAGAGATGGAGATCTGGGAGAGTAATAAAAAACGGGATTACCAGTGACATGGGCTCCAGGTTTTAAATATCCCTCAGACAACTGAGCCAAAAGAAGCGACTGTCAACTTTAGCTCCATGTTGGCTTTCAGAACGCTTTAGCCACGGTAGCATGACACAGCCAACACATGTCGTAAATAGGAACGTCCTGAGCGTTTCCCTGGAGAGCTACCATCCTGTAGGATGGTAGATTCACACACTAGTAAAAAGCCAATCATTTTTTAAACCATTTCTTCTTTGAGATGATCAATGAGCCAACAAATTGGGTTTTAATCCCTTTCTATCCTGGGCATATTAGACTTGTAATGGCAATTGTCTTGTTTCTGCACACCCCCCCAGATCGACAGGCAGCTGCATACGAAGCAGACAAGGGGAGGGTGACCAGGGTGGGGAAAGACAAAGAGAACAGGTGAGGGTTCCATTATCCTATTGTGATATCTTGGCTGATTACCAACAATGCTCTACATTCCTTTTTATCCAACCCCACACATTTCAGGCCCGCTCTTTTGTCCATGCCCTTGTGCCAACGGGCAATCATCCCTATTCAAAGGCGGCGCGACGAAAGCAAACGGACTCGATCGGGCTTCACCATCTAGGATGATGTCTTTTGTCAGCTTTTTTTCCTGGAGGGAGATAAATAGAAACGCCTCTGTGTAGTCTGTGTAGACAGACCAATTATTCTCACAATTAATGGGAGGGTTGGAGCACAAAGGCAGACGTACGGCACGGTGAATGTGGCAGAAACGGCGAACGCAGTCCACAGCCATGACTAATGCACGTGGAACAGGGTGCGCTGAGGAAACACCTCACTCCAGAAGCCCAAAACACCCTACCCCAAGTCAGGCACCGTCCTGCTAGTATCAGTCTCTGGATTCAAATGACAACAAGGAAAGCCATTTCAGCCACCTGAGAGAGAGGAGGCGTGGCCATAAAGGTAACAGTAATACGCTCCCTCAGGGATGGTTCTCATTACCCCCAGACCTGGGAAGAAGAGCAAACCCTCAGGAGAAAGACCTAGAATAACCCAGAAGAGAGGCTCAACCATGCCAGGAGCCAGCGAGAGTAGGGCGGCGGACCCTCGTCTACCAGAGCACTGGAGAGACGTCAGGGCGTGGAGCATAGAGAGAAGGCAGAGCCACAGAGTAAGCACCGCTCTCTCTGTTTTAGCTGTCGTGGTCCTCCATCTCTCTTCCAGGCAATCCAGCCAATACTTAGTCGTTCAGAGGGTCTATTGATTGACCTGCAGGACCCATGGGGATTCATAAAATGACCTGAACTGGCTATCCTGGATTCAGAGATTCTCAATAACGATGATTTCATGTGCACCATACTGTGCGTTTTCACTACAAGGTTCAAACATTGTGTTTGAATGCGCTGGTGTGTTCAAGTCGAGCTTCTCTTTGCATTTACGGCACTGCATGTCTGAGGACTTTGCCAATGGTCTTGTCTCTGCCTCGCGCGGGCACAAATAGGTTAAGCAAAGTAAGCGAATTGCGTGTGCAGCGAGGGGACTTGTGAGTTGCGCCTCGTATAGGCGCCCATCTGTTGGGTCACAAGTACGGAGGGTGAGTGGTTACTGGGGAGAAATTGAGCAGGCTGCTGAATGTTTTATGGCAAGTCTAGTGAGAAAAGTGCCATCGCTGCAAAACTAGGTTCAGTGTGAAAACGTGGGCATGGGGCCGTTCTGCTCTGCAGCGTTGAAATCGTAAATGATTGATGTATTTGCGCGTCACCTGCCTTTCTTCCCGTCTGTCTGATTCCATTCTCTGTCCCCCCCCCACCCTCTGTCTTTCTTTTCTACAGATGTGGGTCCTAGATGTAGAGAGCCTTCTCAGTTCGATGGCCAGGCAACTGGTGAGTCAGTCCAAGCCCTTGTGTGCTTTGGGGATTAGAGTGCCGAGCCAGAGAATAGCATATCTGTTGTGGTCTGATGCTGAATTCTGGGATACCTTTCAAAAGGACGCTCTTCGACTGTAGCTATTTTCTGTGTGTGAAAACATTGACTCCTGTGTATGCTGATGAAAACATTTGGCCATGTGGTTGAGGCGATAAGATAAGCCTCAAAACACAGGACCAATCACAACAGCCACAACATTTTCAGAAAATAAAATATTGTTGTTTTCTTATTGTTTTTACTCAGTGTCATCCTGCTGATTTGTCCTGGTATTCATATCAGATACCATTTAGCTTATAAAACATTTCTTTTTCTCTTTCAGAGTGCCTCTCTGGAAAAATATCCCCGGCAAGAGCTTGCGAATGGCACAAATCCCTCCCCCTCTTCATCCTTACCTATTCCCCCTTCAAGGCCCAGGAAAGTTTACCCCCTGTTGTCAAGCCCTTTCAGACCGGCAGCTCTAGATCGACCTTCAGACTGAAGGACTTTCTGTGGATCACGCAAGTTAAAACAGACACTCCGGACAGATCAGCCCGTATCATCTCTTGATTTGGAATGTTTCTCAACAGAATGGACGGTGTTATACATGATAAACCTATCTAGATGGCGGCCCTGACCCTAGAAGTATCACCACAGGTGATTATGCCCAAAGCCAAGTTCTTAAATTACAACATTGGCCCCGCCTCCCCGTGTGCTGAAATCCAGAGGGAAGCATGGCTATGGATAACCTTGTCAGACACAAGGCATGCAAGGTGGAACAAATGTGACTAAATCGTTCATAGCTGGGTGTATCCTCCTCCTCCTTGATGAAGAGTTGTTTTCAACATTCAGGAGAGGTGTGATCATGTTTAGACACTAATATACTGAGACTTTCTAAGAAATAAAGAACGATATGTTAAACAGAAAACATGAGTTCACACCCTTCGTTGGGTTGAGTGTTTCTACTTGATCCCTCCCCTGACATAATAAAGAACTGGTTTGGATGAGTCCTTGATTCTTTATTTGAAAGGTTGCATTTCATTCGACATTTACAATTACTCAAAAACAGCTTGTTCAAAGATGGACACAGTATACCATACAGTATACCACACAGTATACCACACAGTATACCACACAGTGTACCACACAGTATACCACACAGTATACCACACAGTATACCACACAGTGTACCACACAGTATACACTGACTTGAATCAGTTTCTCACCCCCCCAAAAAGACTTTCATTGAGTATTTAAACGTTGCTGTTCTTCAGGGCCCCATAACCTAGAACAACTATTACAAGCTCACATGTATATATATATTTTTTTGATTGACAAATAAGTATATTCTTCATGTATTTTTTACATTCAAGGCTATTTGACTTGCTCTTTGTTCAGTTACGGCCTGGGTTGTCTATCCTTTGGCACCCCCAAATGCAATACAATAACCATGCTTCCTCCCTGATTGAATACATTATTGAATCGCAGTGGATGTTGTTTTCACTTTGCCCTGGTTGTCTAGGAGATTTCACTGTGTACATGTTTTCCATCTGAAAAACCACTAAACTCATTGCAATGTTGGAAATCGAGTCGGATCAGACTCAATCTATTAAAAAGTCAATTATCAGGACTATCTCGTTCCCTGTCTGCGGCGGACGACAGCAACTCCCCGACCGCCACACAACGCCTGCGGCAGCAAAGGAAAAGAATGCGCCTAATGTGTAGCCAGTACATCTCCTTGCCAACCGTACACTCTAATCCAAACTCTGTAATCAAGAGGATGCGGAACGTGAACATCAGCGGATGGTGGTGCGGGTGCGTCCGTATTGGTATCTCACCACTGCGCTGACGAGCCTGAGAGTCTCAAATTACGGGGCTGAAAGCTTTGCTATTGTGCGTCGAGTGAAGCCGGGGCACATGGGTAATGAGCGTGGCCTTCCTACGCTCTCCGGCAGACCTGGAGAGTTAATCTAATCATGGGGAAAGATGGAGCACAGAGCGCCAACGCTCTCTGCTCTGTAATAGGCTTCGGAGAACCAGGGACAGATAGACGGATGCTAATAGAGACTTGTGTAGGACAACACACACACTTTAGATGGCCCAACCACTGGAGGCTGTTTCAGGTCACGTAGCTTAACGATCTCTCTGCTGGGACACAGCAACACACAACAGACACAGGGATCCGGGTTGGACGGGAGGAGAGGCAGAGGAACTGTAATAAATTGGATTTGTTGTTATGTTATTGTTCCGTTTTGCGTGGACAGCTCACAGTGAGCTACATCTGTAGTTGTCCCTGGGCAGGTAGACAACCACACCAAGGCCCATACAATGTGTACCCATACAGCCCATACTGTGTTCTGTCTGTCACAATGACAGGGTCCACAATGAACGAAAAGGCACAATCATATGAACATCCAAGTGAGACCCTGATCATTGGATAAAATGAAAGAAACGACGTCCAACAGATCCTATTCAAGCCATTTCTTCTGTCGCCATTGCACGCCCTTCACCCCCCTCCCTCCAAATCTCCCTCCCTCTCTCCTAGGTCCCTGTCCTACAGAGGGATTAGGCTCTTGTGATAACCCAGCTCCACAGGTAATCCACACAGAAGTGCGTTTATCAACAGCCTCCCCCCTGTTGGTCTTCGATGCTAATAAGATGCTCCCAAGGCAATTAGCACGCACCGATTCTGGAGAGAGCCTCTCCAAACCACTCAGCCAGCCTGTACTCCACAGGTCGTAAGGTCAAAGGGCAGGTGTCAGGGACTTGTGTTGATGAGAGGATGGTTTGATAGCACAGGCTTGCTTCCAGTCTGCATTCAGTGTTTTGTCCTCGCTTGTCATTAGCACTCCTTCCTGGAGGACACTTCATGTGCAAGTTGGGACCACTCCAAAACATGGAGAGTCTTGAATCTCATTTGACTTCCATCAGAATAGTGATACGACACCTCACTGTTGGTTGTGATGGGGGAGATCCGGATGAACCTGGGCAAATCTGGACACGTGTATATGCACTATCTTGTCCTCTTCAAACGGAGGGCTAGTCGCATCTCCACAAGTGCTTGGCTGTTTGAAAACAGAGCTAGAAGTTTCAGTTCTCTACCCCCATTTCCACATCTCATTTACTGTAATGTGCCCGAAGAAGATGTCATCCAATATCAATACCCACATCCAAATGTGTTGGGTACTGTTGTGTAACTGATGATCTGCATTCAAGAAGGTCCATTTACGTCCCTTTTAACTAAGGCAGGCAAGTGGGGTCAGTTAGTACGGCAGACTGCTTTCGGCTTCTTTAATGCCTAATCAGTGAACATCTGTATCGTCATATTCCACAGCTCACGTAACCAAAACAGGGAACCAATTATGCAACCAGGTTGGAACAGTAAGGACGAGAAGGACCCGGTGCCCCCAGCCTACGTGGAGAGAAATCACCCACCTCAGAGGAGAAGCCAGGGCTTCCCCCGCTTGTGTCGTCCCCCCGTCCCCCCTGTCTGTGCTCCCCTACATCCAGATTATGAGTCACCCCAATCAGCCTGACTCACTGTAAAAGGCTGCCCCGGTTGTGGGGAAGAAGAGGCAGAAAAAAAGAGGTTGGGGGTGAAGTTGGGAGAAAGAGAAGTGAGTCTGAAGAAGAAACAGAGCAGAATGATAGAGGCGGGGGCGGAGGAGAGAAAACCAGGCCGACAAGCCGATCCTCTGGAACTCCTCATTGTTAAGCTGCTTTGACGGGGACTTTGTCTTGGTTGATTTCAAAAGCTAACTTACTGCAGAGACGGTTCCTCCTCCCTCCAGTCCACCCTCCCTCTCTTTCTCTCTCTCTGCAACCATGGGTGTGTGGACGTGTGCGCTTATCTGTCTTGCGTCCCTGAGAACAATCGGTGGGACGACTCTAAGCATTTACTACAGCCTACACACATTTTGTCTGGAAGCCTAATCTCATTTTGGGGGATTTTCCAGAAGCTTCTTCACCACCAGGTGATGAGCTGTGTAGGCTTGTCTCACTTCTCAGACAATAGCCTATGTTGGTGTAACTGCATCTTTGGCCTAATGAATAGTCGCATATATGCCTGCTTCCCCATCCCAGACCAACCGACTAGAGAGCAAACAGCTGGAGAGAATTGATTCCATTTGCTTCACACACTCCCAACTCAGCTGGGCCATTTTGTGTCGATAGCTCACAAGGAAATCCTCCAATCTTCCCTCCAATTGAAAATCAAAAGCATCTTTGTTCAGGGGCTGATTGTGTAGGCTATATACAGTTGCAAGCTGCAGAGGACAGGCAGGGCTCCAGAAGATGGGAAGCACACAACACTGCATGCTCCGTAGCTAAGACATGACACCGCACTGATGTTTGAATTTTAGACGTCTCTCTAGAAACCTTGGAAGCTTTCAGAAGAAAGGGGAAACACATAAAACACAGTCACCATTTCAAAATGGGAATCGCTGGGACATTTACATGATCCTATTCAGTGTGAATGAGGTGAAAAGCACAGCTTTTATAGCGTATCACGTGGTGCATACGAATGAGATCATATCGTTTCCCCCGTGGGGGCCAGGTGTTTACTGAGTCCACTCATTTCCATCTGCATCAACCTAAACCTCTTCCAGGGGATCCTGCACTGACACCTGAGGCGCTTCCTCACATTCAGGGTGCCATGACGATAACGGTGAGATGTTGCTGAGAAGAGGTCAGCTTGACGTGGTGCTTATCGGTACCCTTCATGCTATGTACTGTAGGGTTTACAACCTCAAAAGATGACACACAATTCAAATGCATAAATGGCCTTTGGTTGCTTTATTGGTACTTCCACAAAGATAAAACCAAAAAAAAGGAATGAACAAAATAATAACAAATAGAACAGGATCGGATCCCTCACCCAAGGTTCCTTCTGTTATTCTCAGGTTTTCCTTAGAGTTTCACCTTGTTTTCGTCTTTGAGGGTTTTAGGTTGGTTTAGGTTCAGTTCAATGAACATCTGTGAACTTCTCTGTGGCATTGCTTTGGAAATAACAATTAATTTGATACAACAGGGGGTGAAAACTGGAGAATCTGGTGAAAATACATTTCATACTTATAGATGTTTGATAAGCAGGTTTGAGGTTTCAGCATTGGGACACAAAGACACACTGGTGTTGGCCTAGTCCGTTCTGTTACTAAATACAACACTGCCATCTGCAGGTATAATCTTACAGTATTGATGAAGTTCACAAACTTGTAAGTATTTGAAGTATTCCTTGTGTACATTTGTGAAAACAATTTTATGTTGTTTTCACAAAAGGTTTTTCTCCTGCGAGTTTTTTTTAAAATGTTCTTCAAAATCTTGAATTGAAATTAACATGTATTACTTTAACACATGGTATAAAGTATATATATTTACATTACATTTAATCATTTAGCAGACGCTTTTATCCAAAGCGACTTCCAAGAGAGAGCTTTACAAAGTGCATAGGTCACTGATAATAACAACAAGATAGCCCCACAGCATTGCGGGTAGTCAAAAACAAGAAGTACATATTGTGAACAACCAAAAAATAGTGCTAAAGGGAAGAAACCATAAGAGCATGTAGTTAAACAAGTTAAAATTACACAACATTAATCTCTAAGTGCAGGTGTACCTGTAGGAAAGCAATACAAATAGGATTAACTAAAATAGAATACAACAGTTTAAATGAGCTACCACTAACCAACAAGAGCAACAGTCTAAGCAAGAGTCATTGTGATCCTTGAGGAAACTAGCGTTGGGTTCAGCAAACCATTCCTAAGTACCATTGTACTCCCGGAACAAGTGCGTCTTGAGCCTTATATATAACACATTGGCAATACAGTATTAGTTACTTCAGCAAATGAAGAACTCAAAGTTTACAGTTGAAACGGTATGGCAGTTGTTCAGTCTTTTTTACCTGGCACAGTGCAACAACATCATCTTAAATACAATATTGGCTAATTTGGTCAATTATTTCATTGTACATCACTCATTATAGGAATTGAAACAATGAAAAAATCATGACTTACTTTGTATATAAGACTATCAACCATAAGTTTTAAGGCTGCCCCCCCCCCCCCCCCCCATGCAGTTTGATCTACTTATTTACTTATTTTCATGCTGATTCCCATGCAAGTCACAGCTACAGTCCTGTATATACTGTAGGGTCCAACCCCCTTGGATTCCACCTCCCAGGAACAGCATCCAGTCGAACTTATCTTAAGAATACTTGTTCATAGAGTTCATATCTTTCATGGGTGATCGTTCTGTTGTTCTCAGAAATATCATTTCTTTATTGCAGACAAACACATAGTTGACATTGGATTTCCCCCATAGATTTCCCATCTGCTATAGAGTCTAGAAGGTATATCTTTTGGTGTTGGGAAAAGCTTTCGGATATAGTGCTTTTCCCTTAAGTGCTTATGTAGGTTGTTTACTGTTCGGCTGGTTATCATTTTTTGGGCTAATCATTGGTAACAGGGTCAACGATGATGAGTTTTGAGTTTTGAGTTTTCAAACTTCCAATTCCAAAGAATGGATAGACCTCTTGACAGTTTTCAAATTTACAATTTGTATAAGTGTAGATATGATCACCTGACTTATCGGTGTTATCATGGTGGGTCACATTATAAAATGAGACGAAACTCTCATCATAATTCACAAAGACCCCGACTTTCTCTGTCTCTCTTGTCATAAAAAGAGATAGCATAGTACCATCATGAATACTTATCTTCCCCTGCCTGTGCCTCAAAGTCCAGCAGCCTTCTTGAACAGTGCAGCCTGAAGTATTCTCCTTGTTGATAGAAGCTTTGACCACTCCTACAATCCAGCCGTTCTTTGGTACCTCCACAATAAAATAATGTGACCCAAAGGAAAACCCCTCCTTTGCCAAAACACAGGGAGCTTTCTTGAAACGTTGATGGGTGTTTGATGCAGGTTCAACAGTGTTTTTGGACCCTTCGACAGGAACATGTTCAGTTCCAGGTTCCAGAGTGTTGGGTTCTATAAAGAATGGAAAGGTTGTAGGCGCCAATATTGAGTAATAACATGACACTTAGCACATAATATTTGTTGAATGTGAACAATAATTTATTTAAGTGAGAGAGAAAACTGTTAATCACTTAATGATATTACACAATTACGTTAGTATGTTTACTTACCAAAGCTCTGTGGGTGTTTTCCAGTGTTTTGCACATCTTTGTCATTTACTTCAAGATCAACATGTGCATTGTCAGCATCCAGATTGATGGTTCCTATAGAGAATGGAGTAATATTTTCAATAACAAAAACCCTAAAACATTTGTTTAAAACAATCTGTTCAAAATTCAGCAATATGTCACTTATCTAAAGCTGTATGATTCCTATGCCAGTCACAGCTACAGTACTGTATATACTGTAGGTTCCCACCCCCTCTGATTCAACCTCCCAGTAACAGCATCCAGTCTAACTTCTCTTGGAGTATTATTGGCTGATCTAAAGCTGTAATTATTTTATTTAATTATGTAATTATTAGCTGCAATTATTTATTACACAAAATGGAACAGTGTAATTTCACTTACTGTGACATTTGACCACATCGCTGTAATCTGTGAAGAGATGTTACATGATCATGTATCCTTCTATTTTCCTAAACAAAATAATAGACAAGATTCTTTGTACTCACCCAATTTTCTGGTATTCAAAAAGTCTGTTGAAAAAAGGATGGGATTTCTTAATCTAAACTGATTCCACTGTACATTTTTGTTACAGGGGAAGTGGTTGGATATCTAACTTTGCATTAGATACATGTACTGAATACACACACACTTACCTAATTGTTTCTTGAGATTTTCTGATAAATAAAACAAGACAAACAACTGAATTGGTAAGCAAGAACATAATTTTACCAGGAGTCATTTTCTTTTATAACAAGTTTCCAGGCCTTAACCTCTACTGTATGTTCTTACTTTGTTCTAGCTGTAAGTTTTTGTTACAGGGAAACTGGTTGGATATCTAACTTTGTATAATATACATTTACTGTATACACACACGCACACACACAATTACCTAATTGTTTCTTGAGATTTTCAGATAAATAAAACAACACAAAAAACCTTTACAACAAGTTTCCAGGCCTTAATCTCTACTGTATGTTCTTCCTTTACATATTATCAGTTTTAGAATCTTTATCAGTTATTCATTCAATGTGGAATACTGTATGTACAAGCAGGCAAAAACATTGTTTTCTACCTCACAGCCAAACACAGTCCTTACCATTCTGGATAATATGTGATTTAGCTGTTGGAGAAATTGTATTTACATTAAATAAGAGTAACAATATATATTTTGTTCAAATGAGTAAATCTTCAGTGGCCAGTTAAGACAATATAATTTGTTAAAAATGTACGTAGCAACACAACTTACCAAATTGCATGAAACTGACATTCACATCTTTGCCATCTACAGTGACAAATAGTAATTTAGTAATCAAACAGAACTACTTTACAGAACAGTGAGGCTCATCACCATATCAATAACAGTAAAAAGGTCCTAATATATAGAGTTAATCTATCATGTTCATACACAGTACTCAGTATATGCTTCTGCACAAAAAAAATTATGATGAGATTGTATATCATAAAATAAAAACTGTGAGTATAGAAAAGAACCCTGAGATAAAATGTTTACTTGCAAAGACAAGATTTAATTCAATGTTGTACTTTGTCTTATGTCTACAAAAATATTTAAATGACTTACCTTTTAAGACAGCTGTTTCATCCTCACTCCCATGTCTTTTTTTGAACACAATACATGTAGTATTTTGTCCGGATCTGGCCCATGATTGAGCTGTGAATAAAAAGTTTAAATAATTGATCACATACTGAACATCCACATATGAAGTTTGGTGCATGTCTTTATCTGTGACACATAAAAATGACCTACTGTATATTGACATCATTACTAAAATGTTACAGCAACCTTCTCATAGAACCAGTAGACTTAAAACAGAAGACTACAGACTAGTTTACTCTGCCTTGCCTTTGATGCACATTACTGTAATTGACATGGCCGACATTATGGAAAAAAGCAGGGGGGGAGATCTTTCTTGTCATTAGAAGCACCATGGTGATCGCTCAAACTGTGGTCATTTTTTTTTCATAATGTCCACATGACAATTACAGAAAATAAGAAACAGCGACCTCTTATCTGGGAGCACCGAAATATATGAAATGTAACCCCAGCTCCACTATGTGGGTGGAATAATTGAAAAACTTGGCTGGTCTCTATATTCCGGTACCTGATGGTACATTGGGGCTGTGGGAAAAGACACAAGTCACTATGTCGAGATTAAGACAACCAGAATTCATAGAGGCTGAGATGGAAGTTCACCGATGTAGACAAAAAAAAATGTTTTTAAGAGGTATTGAGACGCTCAACACCCCCTACAGATTTAGCATTGGTGGTCAGTACATCTTTGTCTGGGGTCTCAAAAACACCTGAGCAATGCAAAGCCAGGTTAAATGACCTTACACAGAGTTTGGAGGAATAGGGGCAGGAACATCTAGTACATCAGGTATGTCTACAATATATTTACTTTTGTTGTAAAACTTAAAGTGAATTGTTATGCACAATTGCATGTCTAAAGTCTTCAACTTATCTGATTTATGAATAAATGTCATGTCCAATGTGCTCTACATTTTCTGCTTGAGTAATGCAACCATTTGCCAGAGCTATGGGTGCAGCCCCCTGGTTGGTTGCCATCTAGCTCTCCATCACGTTACTACACCCTCTACTTTGTACTGGCAAGTGGCATTCAGTACATGGCCATATTGTGCGGAACACAACATTCCACAAAGGAATCACTGGATTTCAGAATCTATGCACTGGTTTCAGCAATCAGAAAGGCATTTTCATGCAACCAAATGTTTTTTCTATTACAATTCGGAATGTTGACGACCTTGATTGAATGCACATTTTTTGCGTGGTCACACCCATAGTGTATTATTTTGCCTATATTCACTCTAAAATATCTAGTATATTTGAAGAAGTATTCTATAAATGGGCATGCTAACTGCAATGTTGCATGTAGAACTAATCATGCACTTCATACAAGGTCACATTTTAGTTGGTTGTCCTGGTTTTTCATAGCATCAATGCATAGGCCTATATCAAAAACTGATGAGCGAAACATACCTTTTTCTGTGTTAATTCTCCTTTTGTGTACGCAACACAAAAGGATTATGACCACAGCAAAGACGATAGTCAACAGGGAGCCGATGATGAGCCCTTCCATTTTTGATTTGGGAAACAAATCATCTGAAAAAACAAAATGAGCATGCATTTGGTGATTTCAAGACATTTTGAACATTTGAAAAAGTAGGTCAGGATAACAATATTTTGACGAAGGGAAAAATATTCTGCTAAAAATGTGTAGTTATACAGTATTACAATCCTGAACATTCAGTGCAACCTGAAGTGATTGGAACACATCAATCTTCATTGAAAGACTTAAGTTTAAGACAATGAATATTACTTACTTGGAACATCTATCTTTGTTTGCAACATGTGGCCATTAAACTGCTGTTGAATTCTGCATGTAATCTGGTCGGAGTTTGTTTGAGCAACAACTAGTCCTTTTATGTCGTAGAGACCATCCTGGCCTCTAGATGTCTCTATGAGTTTAGCAGGAAGTACCTGCCCATTACTGTTCAGCCAAACCAGTTCAGGTTGGGGGTGCCAGCCTGTAGATTTGCACAACACTTCCAGGCCCCAATCACTGGGGCTTCTAATGGAAACCATCGGCAAAGATCCCTCACCTGCAAATGAAACATTTTCATAAATAACAACCAACAACAGAGCTTCAAAAAGCACATTTAGAATGAAACGGAATGGGAAAATAATTGAAATATGTCTGAAGAGACTTCTTCACTACCTTTGACAGAAACTGTGACCTCAGCAGCTCCCTCATTCCAGTTTGCTGTCAGAACTCCACATATGTATTGTCCACTATCGGAGAATTTTGCGTGAATTAGTTTTAAGGAGACGTTGCCTTTCTGAAGTTCTTCTCTGAAAAGGGACGTCCGTCCTAGGTATGTCGAGTCTGCTACGGCTTCAACGTCCTTCTGGTTTTCATAAACATGAACTGTCGAGATATTATCTAATGATTTTATTTTAATCCACTTCACCTTTACGTTTACAGCACTGATGCTGGGTTTGAGGTGACATGGCAACGTTGCGTTCTCTCCTGCAAGAACAACGACTGAACCACCCAAGACTTCAAATGTGTCTGAAGTTTGAAAGGGATCCAAAACATGAGTATATATTAATATACAGAGCCTATATGCATTTTACTGGGAAATAATATTAAATTGTAACTACATTTGTGCTTTTGGTACTTTGATCACAACACAGTTACTTAATATTACATATCAAAGGGCTCTATAGTGATTTTAACTTTAAAATAAGGTAAAAGGAGAATACACCCTACAGGTATGTCACAAGTAATAAACTACAAAATTAGAAAAGAAACAAATAGAAGAAGTAAACAAAACATTTTTACCCTGCTGGGTGGTAATAGTCAGTAGGGACAGCAGTTTGAAGAGCAAGACATATTTCATTCTGCAAACCAGATGGCACTGAACCCTAGAATAGATGAGTGATTAGTGGAGTGGGATAAGCGATTGGACCACGACTTTCAACTATTAATTAAAACATCACCATATCACAAAAATGAACGTAATATTTAATCTCTACTGTTGATTTTTATCCACACACCGTGTCGAAAGTGAAAGTTAGGCTACTGCCAGTCAAAGCACAACAGACAGTCGAGTAGGATAAACGCAAGACATTTCATCCGCGAAAAATCTAGTAATTATTGTCCTTTCAACTGTAATCACTAGCTGCCACCCCAAAACTTGATCCTTACCTAGAAGTCACATTAGCGCCAAATACCAATTGAAAGCCTAATCGATGCCAATTACCAACATTACTAACATAAGTTAACTAACCCTAACCCTATATATTAAAAAGTAGCGTTAGTGGGTAGGTATCCGATTTTCGATTTTCCACTTGCACACTATTTACTACAGATGTAGATGTAAGCCTGTATAAAATATATTCGTAGTCCGTGTTCCGTATATATTCGTATTCCTAGTCTGCTCTTACCGTCTCGCCCCTCGGGATAACTTTCGTAATCGAAATGTTTATTTAGTGTTTAGTTGATCGACGCCGAGCGATGGATTCAACACACTCACTTGCTTATTTTCACTTTCATTTTAAAACGTGGCAAGTGAGGCACAATGTGCTTCTCCAATCTCCAATTCTCCAATTCTCCAGTTCTCCAATTCTGTCGCTAGGTCGCGACACTACACCTCTATCAATTAACAAAATTGCTCAATGGGACTGAATTTAAATTTCTACTGCAGCCGCTACCCGATAGTCGCAGTTCCTCAACGAACGGGTGTGTGACTGTGCCCGCCGGTCTGTGGATTGGGTTCACATTACCCTCTCCACACATGATGGATCATAAGAAAACAGAACCAGACCTTTCCTATCGCAACGGAATTGCTCTGTATGGAGAATTCACAGCCATTGAAAACCGAAAAGTCAGGTACGCCGTGAGTCTAACAGAGAGGGACCTCACCATTCAAAAGATCACGTCCACGCCGGCGGGACGGAGCAAGGTGGTTTACAACTTAAAAGACTGTGTCGGTTGCCGGGCTTACAGGGGAGATGACAACACCGACACTGCAGCGTACTTCTCTGCTTTTTTCTACCCGTTCAAAAAACGCTGGATGAGTTCTGGGTTGTCACGTCAAAGGCTCGAGCAGTGCTTTCGGGTTGAACTGCTCCAAGACTCGCGTGCCAACCTGGAAGAGGCAGAGAGATGGGCTCGCGCCATCCGTGACAGCTCAGTTCGACACCAACATCTCAGAAACGGTAAGAAAAGTGACAGTTTAATTCAACAAAGTCATGTGAATAAATTCATTTAATGTTTTCTGTATTAAATCACTCAGATGGATTCACTATCTTATCTTTGTCACCTGACTCGGAACATAGGCTATTCTATTACCTGTTCTCACATTACAGTAGTCCAACTGAACAATTCAAAACAAGGATCATGCATTATACAACAGTAGGGTACCAACGAACAGTCAGAAAGACTATATGAAGTTCATAATGCAAAGAGGTATAATTACTCCGCTGACAATCTCGCACTATAGCCTCATTGTAGTGTTCAAAAGCTAAGCCATCTGATCATTTGTTCTGCTCCATACTCTTCTCATATGTCAAGTAAACTCGAACTTTCTCACCAGGAATCATATTTCTAATACAGTGACCCAGATAAGATTTCAATTTTCCAGATTATTTTTTGTTGCAACCAGACAATAGGGGCTTGAATAGTATAAGTCTCACATTTTCTTCCCAACTGGCCAAAACAAGCTTTAACTCTAAACCACATCTCTACAGCTATTGTAATTCTGTCTGTCTGAAGGAGTTCTAGAGGTCTGAATCTGAGCTGCACATTGGTAGACCTCTATTCAGTTTAGTCAACCTAAACCTCATAATTGAGCTATGATAACAAAACAGGTAGACAGAATAGTGTCACCATTGTTCTTTAAGAGGTCAAACCAATCATGGTTCAGCTGCTATGACAACATTGGCTGTTGCTCAGGTATGATCTTACAATTCACATATAAAGTTTTACGGAGCCTATTTGTTCATTATATGTTCACCTTCTCATATTTAGCATTGGTTATTCTTTTGATATCCCTTTGTTATCCCTTTGATCCCCTATTGATTATCTGTCAGCACATGCCAAATGCAGTCATAGACTTATTTGTGCAGTGCCAATCAGAGACTCTGCTTACGGTAAAAGGTTGTGACCAAGTGCACTTCACTAACTGCCGAGTCATTGGACAGGAAGACAGGTACAGAGGTCAAATGTCAACCCACATCATTGTCCCCCTGTGGCCATAGCAACCAAGTGACCAATTGAAAACGAGGTACTTTGGGAAAGAAAAGTGTAAAAGCGACACAGCTTGTGAATCCCTAGTGGCGTGTATTTAGCTACATCATCCTCTAGCTGGTGTTAGTTAAACAGAGAGAGAGAGAGAGAGACGCTGAGAGAGTTCTACTGTATAGAGAGCCTCAAAGGACGTGAGATGCTATTGAGATGCAAACAGAGGTATTTTTATCCACCTTATGCATTCATTCATGATTCACGCCCATTTTAATGGTAGGCAGGTTTTAGACTGCCATACATCCTTTCCACAGCATTGTCAATGCCGTCCCACACTTAGCCATGAGATCCTCATTCTGTCCAATCGGCATGATTGCCTGGTATTGAAGAATTGACTTGGGTAACCTTTCAGCCAATATGTTCTTGACGACCAGTTTAAAGTAAACGTTTCACGTTGGGTCTGCTTGTGAATCAACATCAACTCCCAAACCTTCAGGCAAGCTTTCTATTGCTGCATGCAACTGTATAAGTATCTGAAGCATGAAATTAAGAGAATAATAAATAATAATGATGAGGGGGACTTCATAAGGATTGTCTTGATGCGCATCTCAAGGGTTTCTCCTTTTAGACCCAGAAAGCAGGTCACTGTCAGTACAGACAATGGCGAACATGCACTAAAGCATAACTGGTTGTTAGACAAAGTACATAAATACTATAGTCCTTTAGCCGTCATTCCATTCCTAACTAACACTGTTGGCGTCCTTTCCGTTTACAGTGAGATACTATGATCTGATGTTAGCTGGTTAAAGTTGTTTAAGCCAACAACATTTGCCCTCTATGGTGTGTGTGTGTGTGTGTGTGAGTAAGTATGAGCGTGCGTGTGAGTGTGTGTGTGTGAGAGTAAGTGGGAGTGTGTGTGTGAGTAAGTGGGAGTGTGTGTGTGTGAGTAAGTAAGAGCGTGCGTGTGTGAGTGTGTGTGTGTGCTTGAGGGCCCTGCAGTGAGACAGCAGCAGCAGCGGCAACCCTCTCCCTGAGGACACGTGTCGGACGTTTTCCAGGATGGGGTTTGACGTGCTGTCAAGACCTCTGGCTCAGGCTCTCTGTCTCTCTCCCTCTTTCTCTCTCTCTCGTTCTCACTCTGTTCCTCTTTCTTCCTCTTTCCGTGTCTCTTTCATTCTCTTTCTCAGCACCCATTTTTGTTTATTTCTCCCTATGTCACCTTGTCCCTCCCTCCCCATTTCTCACTTCTACCCCCTCCAGTACCTTTTTCTCTCCCCCCCTCTCTCATTCTCTCTCTCCCTCTCTTTCTCTCTCTCCCTCTCTCTCCCCCTCTCTCAACTGTCTGTATCCAGAACAGCTCTGTGTTTTAGGACTGACAATGTCATCAATGCCCTTTGAGAATAAGGGGGAGGACAGGAATTAAGCCCGACCTGACGTATAATTGGAAACTAAACCCCAGTACTACAGAGTTCCGTTCACACTGCCTGAGTGTTACTCTCTTCAACTCAGCAACTGATGTTAATCATTCTCATCCTCTCGGAAAGATCAGTTTCTTCTTGTGCCTCTTGTCTTATTCTGGGCGGAGGGAACGCTGCCTCTGAGTGGTGAGAGAGAAATGTGGTTGTGGGTTTTAATGACTGGGTCCTCCACACACAATCAGCCTTCACTTTATTTTTGACAACTTACAGCAGTTCCGCTGGTTACATCTGATGTTGGGCCTGTTCGTAGTTTCCACGCACGTCTGCAGTCTTTGGTGTGTCCTGGTGCAAAGAGTCTGATTATAAGATGAAGAGACTCAAAATGACAACGTTTTCTTTGAGGTGTTTTAATGTATTTATTTATTAAACTGACACTGAACTCCCACTGCAGGAAGCACCCACGATACGTCTCTCTGGGGTGTGACAATCAGCGGCTGCTTCTTTTTCACGCTCCTCTCTTCTTCTTGTCTCTCTCTCTCTCTTTCTCTCTCTCTTTCTGTCTCTTTTTCAGTTTCTTAAGATAGATAGACAGAGAGCTAACCACCAACACCACCTCCTCCTCCACACCCTCTGTGGTTTGGCTTGCAACTCAGCCACAGTCTGCTAGCTCACTCAAACAGGCTTGTACACACACAAACAGCTGGATGTCCTGTGTTTAGCTTGAATCGACCGTGCACTCTAGCAGGTTGTGCATTGTAAAAAGTCTCTATCAATTTGATCGTGAATGTATTACAATAAATAGGCTACACTAATTGAGAAACAGTTTGCTTTATCTTCAGGAACTGGTCTTGATGTCACTCTTTCATGTTAGTCACTGTATTGAGGACAATCGGAGGTCAGTTTGTGATGTCTCTTGGTACCGTCAGATTGTAATACAGCAGTGTGTTTCTTGAATAAACAGTCGAGGACAATGTCGCATGGAAAAAGACTGATACAGTTTCGAGGTCAATGCCACAGGTCTTGACAATCTCTCCCTCTGAGATTGTACGCAGTTCAGACTTCATAACACGAAGAGCGTGCAAAATAGTGTCTGGTGAGGATTCCTACGGTGACATGATTCTTGTTTACCGTCCTCGTCAGAAGCCCCATCACGGACTCTACAGACTCACCGCGCTCTGCCACTCTGAAGCACAAACTGACACGCGCTCAGGTTACCTTCAGGTATTTCAGGTTTGTTTGAAACAGACCGATCTTATTTACGAAGAGAGGCATGGCCAAATCACGGCCTTTATCCCTTAATGTGTCAACTGGACTCTCTCCTAATGGAGGTTTGTTGAGGCTTTAGTACATCGCTGAGTGACGGGGATAAACTTAGCGGAGCGTCTAAAATATTTATGTGCTAGCTAAGCATGATTTTGGATGTTATTATGAGCTCTGAGCTCAGTAATGTCGATTTTCTCTGACACCGAGATTTGGACCGCGCACTCCTACTCGGATTCAGTGTACGCTATCATGAATTGACGAAACCTTCGATCAAATGCTTTTGAGCCGTACGCCGAAGTTCCCTGTGATGTCAGAGGGAGCCACGACTGCTCTGTCCCCTATTTCCAGCGTCCACCTCTGAACAGAAGCAGTTTCTCGTGGTCAAACCAGGGCAAGCTAAAACCAGCCATACATTATTGATGTACAGTAGTGTGATCTATCTATGCACCAATAACGGATGCACTCAAACCATGCAAATTGAAATATAATTAGAAAGACTAAAGTGGACCCGAAGACGACAGTGGTGCTGGTGTGTTTCTCTCCTGGAGTTTAGTCCTGTTCTTCTCCCTCATGATGGTGAACAGGAGTCCTACCCTCGTGGCTCCCTTGTTTGAGGTGATCAGTGATCGCCATTCACCTACGGTCGTTGAACAAGAAGAAGAAGAAGAAAGGAAGACCTGCATACTTGTACCTGCCTCAGGACAGGGCTGTCAGACAGTGACACCATATAAATAGCAGGTATTTTGAGATTCATTAACACAGACCGAGACCAACCACACCTGTAAGTCCTCCTATTGTCCCGTTCAAATAGACCCGGCTCACTCTCATGAGCTTATAATGAATGCAGTCATGTGTCACTTCAAGGGGGGAACCAGTTATTAACCACTTAGTCATTGACTAACGCTGAGAAATGCGTTGGTGTGTCCGTGGTTCAAGCAACAGAACTTGGATATCTTACGTGGATATCTTTATGGCTAAACTTGTCCAACGCCCATCTCATAACCACTATATGTCAGAAGAATTGAGAATCCATTAAAGAGTAGAGCAGTTAAGATAAAACGTTATTCATTACTATAGGAAAATTCAGATGTATATGTCATTAAGGCTGCTCTGACATCAAAACAATCAATGTCAAAATAATAATTATAATCCAAAAGAGAGACCGGGAGTTTAACCTGCCCTTCTGCCTATGTTTGACTGTAAAAACAGGTAATGTAGAACAGGGAGGTATTCCAGAAAGCAGGTCATGAGACATTCCCTGGTAGGTTAACTCCCCAGCTGACACCAAGCGTTGTAGCAACATTTCCAGGAGGTTGCTGCAGCGTTGTGTGTCAGCTGGAGGGTTATTGTATTCGGTTATGTCGCATAACCTGCTTTCTGGAATACCCCCCAGGAAGATATAATCAGTTTCTAGGCTACTCGGCTGTTTTAAGATTCTGATGTCTGGTTTTCATTCAACACACAGCTGTGATGATTTCATGATAGTTCTGGAAAAATCTCACGCTTCTGGGACAACGGAGATGAGGGCCTTATTAAAGACACCGCAAACGTCTTCGAAGGTCACACAGTCCCATGTTTACTGTTGTCAGAACAGCTCTGTGGTGATTCGTTTAAGTCTCCTTCGCTGTCACGTCTCCTTCCTCGTAGCTTTGTGAGGTTCCAAGTGAACTTCATCAACCCTTTCCTCGCGGAACAACGTCACTGAATAAATGACGTGTTTGATAATCTGTGTTATCACCTGTCTGTGTCTATTTAGCAAAGGGCACTAGTAAATTGATAAGGAGCAGGATTATGGTTTAGTGGGCTGTGTCTATACTCTGTCGCAATCACAGGAAGAGATTAACATATTGGAGCCGACATAAAACATGTAGCTGATTATTTACATCCGTCCACCATATACATGTTCACCCATGTATCCACACACACGGAAGGCAACCAATCAGATTGTAGAGATCCCCTTCCGCTGTCAGACAAACCACCACCATCCAGCATCATCGGTCACAATCAGGATTCTAGAAGTACTGCAGTGGCTTCTCTGAACACAAAAGCTGGCCATTGTAGCCTGGCCAACACAATGACTAACGCGCAGAGTAGCCCACCTCCAGAGAACACCTCCGATTTTAATTGTTTTAGTTGTTTTTATGTTGTCGAAACATAATTTGGCGTGATTTGCCTTGTTCGGCATGTAGAGCCCTGTTGTTGTGTCCAGCCAGCGGATGACACGGGGGGGGAAACCCAAATGAGATGGGTAAACGGTTGATAAATGTGTGGAATGCTTTGATTCTGGGAGGAATGGGTGGAGGGGGGGGGGGGGGGGGGTGAAGAGGAAGTGGGTATCGGCTCAAAATGAGTCTACAGAGTGCCGGTGGGCGTTAGACAGCATGGTCAAGACTACAACTGCCAACTTGGTAGAGAGGGCGCCCTTGCCAAGTCATGATTTAGGAGGGTTCCAGCAATGGCATCCAAACATCCCCCTAAGGACCCCGTCATTAGAATCATCACAGTGGGTTCGAGAGGAGGTCGTCTTTGGTACTGGCATAAGGTTAGATAGCTAAAGTATTTCTCCTCTAGTCGTTGAATACTTGACGAAGTCTTTGAGAAAATGTTGTCAGTCATACGTGCTAGTTGATAAAAGGGTGGATTGATGCAATAAACATTTGACACGACAAACAGAACTGAATGATGACACACCCGTGTTTAAGAACCGTTGCTCCAATGTCCTCAACAACAAGAAACTGCTATTTAACCGTAAACAGCAGTGGGTGGTTCACTCATTAACCTCGCACACACACACATTATCCAGTACAGGTGTGTTTCTCAGAAAAAGGGCCTGGTTTTCTCTCTCACGCATGTTATTGTTAGCACAGCCATCGTACATGTTATCGGCTGACGTCACTCAACCAATCACTGCAGGTGTGTTTATTGAAGGTAGGCCTTCTGCTTCAAGGGACACAATCACTGCAAGCATCCATATACCCGGACACGCATGCTCACACATCATGTGTTGCTATGTACCTACATATATTGCGCCATTGCTGCCCCCATCCTCCTCCGTGCTGTGTTCTGTAGCGTTTCTACAGGGGGTTCTTAATGTTCTGCAGTAGAACTCTGCATGTTGCTTCACCCGGCTGTTGGTTTGTGCAGTGTCTTTCAGTGTGTTGGGGGGGGGGGGGGGAACTCTCCTGCTATAGTCTGCATCTCTCTTCATTAGCAGCAGTCTCTGTTTGGGATCCCACACTGTGCTCCTCTCATCTCTCAGATCTTTAGGGAGGTTCCTTGTCTGCTGAGGGTTAGGTTGGTAATTGCTGCTTATCTGTTGGTCCGTGGAGCCTTTGACTTAGCTTGTTAAAAGTTGACACAAAAGTTAGATTTGATTTTCCATTCCACCGGGGGATTCATATCCTACTGTATGCTCCCTGTCTTGTTATTGTCTGTGCTTGAGCTATGCTAGCTGCTTCGAGGCAGGGCGTTTTTTCTCCTCAGATAGACCCACTCCAAAGACAAACCTATTTACAGTGCAATCAAATGGTGAAATCAATACGCAAGTGTCCTGGCTGGATATGTTCTGTGTGGTTATCTAAGGATACCTTATCACACGATTTTGAGATAAACATGTTGCTATTTCCAGCGCTTTGAAGAAGGGAAACCGTCACACGCCCCTCAGTCATAAACGTTCCTCAGTTCCTCAGTGTCTGACCAAACTCCACTAACTGACATAGATAGCTAGATATAGGTTGTGATTCATAAACTGTGCGTGTGTATGTGTGTGTGTGACAGAGCTCATTTCTTGAACTTCAAAATGACAATCGTTCCACGCAACATTCTTTGTCATCTGCTCACTTGCCGGAATGATTCTCCCTCCAATCATTTTAAAGCTGCAGGCAACTGGGGGGGGGAGTTGAATTGTTGTCACAGATTTGACTAGCGAAGACTTGCCGAAGGACTCATAACACCTGCCACAGCTTCTCTAGACACTACTGTCCCCTAAAATATCAAACCACCTGGGCCCTTCTAATCACACCAGTAACTTATGCTGTTGTCTTAACATTCTCAGTACAGTCAGAATATCTCTCAAACCAGTGAAAGAGATAAGAGACCACTGTACCGGAACCTTCCCTTGCATACAACAAAAAAAAATAAACCTTCATAACATGTTTCATTTCGACACAATATTCCTGGTGGCCCAAACTAACCTCTCCCACGGCCTCCGTCTGTTGCCAGGTGTTGAGTCAAACTCTGCCTAATCTCTCCCACGGCCTCTCCCTGTTGCCAGGTGTTGAGTTCAGTGAGGTGCGCCGGCCGTGCAGGGTGATGCTGCTGGTCAACCCCCAGAGCGGGAAGGGAGACGCCCTCAGCCTCTTCACCGGCCACGTCCAGCGCATGTTCCATGAGGCCGGCATCCCGCACACTCTGGTCATCACAGGTGGGGTTCCCTTCACACACACACATACACACACACACACACACACACGTACAGACTCAACACAACAAGCACCCACAAGGATTCATTGCAGGTCGGTTAGTGTCTCAACTGTCCACGACCGCAGCATCTAGCCCAGAGGCCCTGCCAGCGGGACAGACCATCTAAACACAAAATCACTCGTCCATATCTCTTCACTCCAGTAGGCAATGTGGCCTTAGAGTAACTCTTTCTCTTTCTCTCTCTCTCTCTCTCTCTCTCTCTCTCTGTCTCTCTCTTTCTCTCTCTCTCTCTCTCTGTCTCTTTCTCTCCTCTCTCTCTCTGTCTCTCTCTCTCTTCTATCTTTTCTCTCCATCTCTCCTCCCCCCTTCATCCCTCCTTTCCTCCCGTCCTCCCCTCACTCCTTCCATCCCCTGCGGCATCAATTCTCTAAATGTTTTCATTCTGTCACAGTCATTACGATGATCAAGTGCCAGTTTGCCCATATGCAAACCCAAGCAGTTATGCAATCTACAGTATGTGCACACACGCACACGTCTCAGTAAATCTAATGGGATCCGGTGTGAAGTCGTAGGCCGTATTGATGTGGTAATGCTGTTCATAATGAGTAGCTGGCATGTGGTTAATGATTATCAGAAAAGAGATTAATTTCTGGAACGCCGCTAACTCGCCGGCAGATGTCCGGGTTATTTCACACAGCTCGCATATTCAAGCTCTGCAGTGTGTTGAATAAATCTGCCCTTTTAAATCACTGCAGTGTCAAACATTAGCCTTGAACTCAGTCTTTCTCCTCAGAGAAAGAAAAGGAGAGCGGGAGGTGGTGAGGGAGAGGGAAAGAAAGAAAGGAATCCTCTTCCTCCATGTCGGGTAAAGTGCTGAGTGCGTGAAAGCAGAAAAAAAGGGAGAGCAGCGCTTACCTCAGACTTCAGAGAATCTTCTGGAAGAGTTTCATCCGGAGAGCCTTATTTGAATAGACTGAATTCCTCCGTCTATCAAAGAGGGCAAAGATTCAGAGGCACTCGTCACTACTGCCTGTGAAGAGACATTGTGCTTTGGCGTACAGATCTGGTTCTCCAGTGTCATGCAGATGAGGCGGGGGTACCAGGTGGTTCTTACCGGGCTCTAGTTATGTTCATTTGTCCGTAGGGGTTTGACCTGCTGTAGAAGGCAGTCTGTGTTGTACATGCAAGCGGGAGATTACTTACCCGGATTTTAAACATTATCAGTGAGAGGAAAGCAGATCCAGTATCTATCAATGTCGAACGGCTGGGGTTGGTTGGAGGGAGACAGGAAACGGGTGGCTTAGAGAATACACTTGTGATTATTCAGGTTACTTTTGATCAAATGTTATGTTGCTAATTGGAGCACACTTACCCATACTGCTGAGAAGGGCTGCTTTCCAAACAAACAAACAAACAAACCAAAAATCGTTCTCCTTCCACCAATAAGTGACACCCATTCATCATATATAATATGCAATCTACAGCTTCACTATGACATAGATGACCCTAACCGTAATACAAACCCTCTAATTGCAGCCCTTTTTAGACAAACGTCATGCTTTAATTGGAGCTTTAACTCAGAAAGAGCAGTCCTAGTGTCTTAGCACAACGCTAACCTCTTACAGGCCTATACAGCCTGTAACTGGGCTAGCAGTGGGGTTAGCATCGGGATGCTAACGAGAGGGGACAGTCCCCTTATTGGAGCCAGGGCACCAGGCATAGCTAGAGGGGGGAAGGAGGAAGCATGAGTCCAAAGCCGAGGAGGAGGACGGGGGGCACGGAGAAGTTGGCATGAGGGTCTCTCTGAAGCCCCCTCTGCTCCCAGCCTGGGTTGGCCAGGAAATGCTTGTCAGGTTAGATAATAACAACATGCTTGTCTTGTCTCTCCTCCCACTAAGAATACACAAGGTACACATTAATATGGCTTTTTGTCAGACCTGGAAACTACAAATACAAAACGTGCAGTTTTGGTCACAATCGAACCCAGATTTTCACAGAGCAGCCTTAGCCGAAAAACTCTGATACATTTAGTTTGTTGACAATTCCATCAACTGTTCACCATATATAGACTCGCTGAAGTTGCTTTCGAGTTTTACATCAAGCCTTCCCACAGGGAGAGGTTTTGGGATGAGATGTCTTTAGTGGGATCATTTCCACCGTGCTCAGTCCAAACACATGTACTTGCTGTAGAACCCAGTACAGTGGTCTTAGAACACTGTGTTCCAACAGGCTGGTTCTCTGGGGGTTGACAAGAGCATACCAATGTACCGGTTCTAACCCCTCAGGCTCTTACAATGTTTAACACACACACACACACAGAATGTACAAGATCATTACTGCCTCTTTTAATGGACTATCACAACAGATCTGAACTTGCACACACACACACACACACAGAATGTACAAGATCATTACTGCCTCTTTTAATGGACTATCACAACAGATCTGAACTTACACACATACACACACATGGGCATACACACTCACACACACACACACACACACACACGGGCATACACAGTGGCACTGCAGTGGACAGAAGTGCTGATTCACTGTCAGGACCTGCTTTTACTGTGAGTGCCTGTCTGTTTCTGAGAGGGTGGCTCAGTCACACTGTGGACGGGATGGAGAATGTGGAGCAAGGACAGGAAAGTGTGTGTTTCCGTGTGTGTGTGTGTGTGTGTGTGCGTGTGTGTGTTGCTGGTGGGTATGGAGGTTATGCCTCTCTCATGAACCTGTGTCGCAACGAGATATTTTAGTGAGATGTCATCGACTGTCCTCAGTTTCCCTCCCCCCCCCCCCCCCCCCACACACACACACACACACACATACACAATTTGCCCCTCCCACAGGGCAGTGCAGAAACTAGGAGCTATAATGAGTAAACCTGCACAAAATGGAGTTGTGCATTCAGGCCAGAGGCACCCTTGCCCAGGCTATAAAAGTAATGTACCCAGCAGTCTTTTCTCTCCACAACAACCAAACATAAAAGAGTATTAATTGGGCAATAAAATGTTCACTTCTGCCCTCATCATCTCTCTTTTATCCTCCACTCCCTCTTTGCCATTACCCCCCTCCCTTCATCCCTCTTCGGTCTTTTCTTCATTTCTCCCTCCCTTCATCTTGGCTAACTCCCCCCCCCCCCTCCCTCCCTTCCTCCCCCTTTACTGTACAGTACATCGATTCAAACTATAAAGGGAGCGATAAGCGCTAGCTAAGCGCTGACCTGTCCCCTCCCTCAACACTCTTTTCCCACTCCCCCCCTCTTCTCCCCCTCGTACAGCTGCATCTCCCATCACTCTCTCCACGGAAACCTTTAGAGTTTATAGCATCTGCACAAGCCAGTGGGATGTGACCGGAGGGCAGATAAAGGGGAAATTGATTCCCCCTCTCCTGTGCTCCTATCGAAGCACAGCTGAGGTAAAGAAAGCTCCCGGTAACTGGAAGCCTCCCTTGAGGCCGTGTGTGTGTGTTTGTGTGTGTGTGTGACAGACAGGCTGAGTGTCAAGACCAGTTCAACGCAATACAGAAACAGGGAGGACGAGCTCGACAGGAAGAACAGAAGGAGGGAGGGAGATGGTGTCTGTGTACATGTGTGTGGGGGTCAGGGAAAGGGTGTACGCCTATCTGTGTATGTGTGAGCGTCAGAGAGAGAAAGAGATTGTGTGTGTGTGTGTATGAGAGAGAGAGAGAGAGAGAGAGAGAGAGAGAGAGAGAGAGAGAGAGAGAGAGAGAGAGAGAGAGAGAGAGAGAGAGAGAGAGAGAGAGAGAGAGAGAGAGGAGAGAGAGAGAGAGAGAGAGAGAGAGAGAGAGAGAGAGAGAGAGAGAGAGAGAGAGAGAGTATGCGTGTGTCGGTGTGTGTATGAGGGAGAGACCGTGTGTAAACACCCCCATCCCCTGTCTGAAGGATTAGGGAAGTGTAGTGGAATAAAAGGGAAGTTAGAACGGCGAGACATAAACCATTCCGTTCACACCACCCTGTACTGCCCCCTGCAGGTGCAACACCCAGACGCCTTTCCTACACAGAAGATCAGCGTACATCTGCACTAGAGGCAGCCACTGAACTCACTTTACCCAACCTAAATTGTTGTTTAAATTAGGAGAGGTGAAAAGAGGTGGAAAAAGAATACAAAGCAATAGCAGGGTTTGTCCATTCTGAAACGGGCATTTCCTTTCGAGAAATAACTAAATGTAAATGTAACATGCTAAGTTGAGAGCTACTCTTATTTAGATGAGACCACTTCACTTGATTATTTGATTTCCCCAGTTTAATTTGATGAAGTGCTCTGAGGTAATTCACCCTTGGAATCAACTTTGCCCAGTCATAGATACTTCATTCAAGCGCTGTGGATTGGCTTTCCTCTCAGACTCTGAAGGGTGCTGGTGGGGAGTGTGTTTGTGTGTTTAGTGTAATAGATCACACTCCCAAACACATACACACTGGCACACACTGGCACACACACTGGTAAATACACACTACCGGTAGCTGACACACATAAAATGTCACAAACCAACAACGAGGCCTTAACATCTAAGTTGAACAAATAAACCCTGATCTGTGTACACAATCTGGCAGGATATGTTTGCACGTCAAAAAAAAACTAGAAGCAATATGTGGATCACATACCACATGTGTGAAGGTGGAAAAAGAGCAGTTTGGTTAGTGTGTGAGTGTGTAGCTGCTGTTCTGGGCCTTATGATAAATACGAGGACAGTCGACACGAATAATGCAGGATCCCAATCCACAGCAGACACTCTTTTGCACTCTCCTCTTGTTATAAAATCTGAACGGTGTAATATCTCAGCGACTTAGAGAGTCCAGGGTAGCTGGAACATCATTGCCGTGGCAACCGGAACATCACCCCTCAAAGTCCTCCCCACACCGTGTCCTCCGCAACGTCCAGAAACACAATGCGGCCTTGGAACCTGAAAGCACCACGACTAAGAAACGACACAATCCAACAGTGTGTGTGTGTGTGTTTGCAGAACGTCAGAACCATGCCAGAGAGCTGGTTCGCGAGGCTGATCTCTCCCAGTGGGACGCCCTGGTGATCATGTCTGGAGACGGCCTCCTGTTTGAGGTGAGACCCGGCTGCTCCTAAGAGCCACATCCACAGATCAGTCCCCTTTATCAGACGTGAACACGCTGTCGTTCATCCATGTACATCACACGATAGTCAACACGACTTGCATATATTCATTTTTCTTTTTCATCCCCGAAGGAATGTATAATTAGTGCGTATGTTAAGTGCAGTGATTCATCAAGGACTGAGCACAAAAAGGTCTTGACAAGTGTGTGTGTGTGTGTGTGTCTACGCCCCCCAGGTGGTGAACGGTCTGATGGAGAGAGAGGACTGGCGAGAAGCCATCCAGATCCCCCTAGGGATCCTGCCTGGGGGGTCAGGGAACGCCCTGTCAGCATCCATACACCACTACTCTGGGTGGGTCACAGCACAGACATACACCACTACTCTGGGTGGGTCACAGCACAGACATACACCAAGAGTTGTATTTCTGGCACTGTATCAATATTGATGGCCCCAGACCGTGACTCCTCAATAGCGTTTGAGCACACACAGTCACGGGCCTGGCTCACATCCAGACCTCTCGCCTTCACTCTGCGAGGGAAGGAATGAAAAGCAGGAAATACTCGTTTAACGCATCTGAACGAGCCAGATTTGACTTCAGGAGTGCCTCTTTCAGGTGGGCATCACATGAGTCGCTTTGTGTGGTGGGCTCGACAAACGCACAGTGCTTCGTCCTGCATGTTCCACGTTCAGTTAGACACACAGTGCCCTTGCCCCTTGCTGCAGGCACAGTAAATAAGCAGCGTTGAGCCGTACTGGAAGAATCCACCCTACTGCTAGCTCTTTCTTTAGCCCCCCCGATCCCCAACACAATCAGACACGCACACAAAAGCCCCATCACCCAGACCAGTCACACAATATCAGGAAGGCCCCAGAGTCTGCTTTGTCCTCTCTCCTCCCCTCCCCCCTCCCCCCCTTCCCTCCCCCCCTCCCCCCTCCCCTCCCTCTTCCACCCTCCCTCCCCCCGCAGGGATGTCCAGAATGTCTGCTTTTGTGTTAGATAACGGTGGCAGGTTACACAGGCCACTTAGCTAGAGTTTCTAGGATCCTGTGGTTGGGTTAGTCTCTGATGCAGATGAATGGCGTTCAGGCCGGCCGGGGGGGGGTGTCGAAGTTCGGTTCCCAGACAGAGCCCCCTCTGCTGGTGTGGAGTGAGCACCGCAGCGTGAATCCAGTTCAAGACACCGGCCGGGTTTGATGTGCGACGAAAGTTTGAGAGTAAAGACGAAAGCCTCGTACTGAAATGTGTCATTACGTTTCGAGCATCCTCACCAAACGTCAGGGAAGAAGGAATTCGGGCAGATACATTTCGAGGTTATTTTTGTCATGTTTCAGACTAGTGACAAGGACAGAGATGAATATAGATGCAACCTCAGTGCTAGTCAGCCCCGTGGAGACCTTTGTTCATGGCTGAACGGGGCTGGGATGCTAACAGCAGGTTGGGGCGGAGCAGAGCTGGGGAGGGGGCGGGGTAAGGTTAGTGACCCTCCCACCCCTTCACCCCCCTCCCCTCCACCAGCTGACGCTGTCTTTGTTGTGCTGCTCATAGTCTCACTTTCTGCTCGACATGAATCCCTACTTTATATCAACTCCCCCTCCTTACCATTCGAACCCCTCATTAGCTTTTGGGGCCCCTCCCTCCACCCACACACGCACCCCCCTTTGTGGCCAAATGTCTCTTCAAATCCTCTTCTTTGAACTCATTCTGACCTCCTGCCCATGTTGCAAATTACCTACCCACCCCCCCCCCCACCCCCCTAAAACACTTATGTCTTCACCCCCCACCAAGTCCTGACTCTCTGCCCCCTTCCCTCCCTCCCCCCCCGCAGGGCCCAGGCGGTGTCGCGCGAGGAGCTGCTCGTCAGCTGCGGCTTCCTGCTGTGCAAGGGCCTGGTGGGCCGCATGGACCTGACCTCGGTCCACCTCTCCTCCAGCCGCCGCCTCTTCTCCTTCCTGTCGCTGGCCTGGGGCTTCGTGGCCGACGTGGACGTGGAGAGCGAGAAGTACCGGCACGTGGGCGCCGCCCGCTTTACCGTGGGCACCCTGGTCCGGCTCGCCTCGCTCCGCGTCTACCAGGGCAAGCTGGCGTACCTGCCCGCGGAGGCGGAAGAGGAGCGCCCCGTGTCCATCGAGGTGTCGCCGCAGCGCCCGCCCCCCTCGGCGTTCTGCCCCGCCTCCCTGCTCTGCGGGCCCGCGCACGACTCGCCCGCCCCCAAGGCCACGCACACTCTCCACAACTCCTGCCACTCCAACAACTCCTTCAAGGGGAAAAAGAACGAGGCGATGCCCGGCCACAGGGCCCTCACGGGGCCGCCCGACTCCCTCCTGGTGCCCCTGGACCAGCCTGTGCCCAGTGACTGGGTGGTGGTCAAGGAGGAGGACTTTGTCCTCATGTTGGCCATGTACCAGACCCACCTGGCGGAGGACCTGCTTGCCGCGCCCCAAGCCAGCCTGGAGGACGGCATCATCCACCTGTTCTACGTCAGAGCGGGCATATCTCGTACGGCGCTTCTCCGACTCTTCTTAGCCATGGAGAAGGGCATGCACATGGCCACCAACTGCCCGCACATGGTCTATGCCAAGGTGCGGGCACTGAGGCTGGAGCCGTATTCGCCCAAGGGGGTGATCACGGTGGACGGGGAGGCGGTGGAGTATGGGCCTGTGCAGGCCCAGATACACGGAGGGCTAGCTAGGCTAATCACGGGCTAGGTTAGGGATTGGTGCCGCGGAGCTAGGCGAGGCATTTCTTTGCACTTTCCATAAAGGTGAGGTCGGAATTTTGCCGTCGAAACCTTTGACATGCAAGTGCCATGGTTCCATGGCTAAACTCTTTCGAAGGATACACTCTGAATCATGAGTTAGAATATTAATGAATTACCTTTTTTTGAGACTGTTAACCTCCCTTGTCAGAGGCAACCAAGCTCCACTTTTCGCACCAAGGGGACGACAGTTGTCATACTGCTGTTGGCCGTGTGGTGAGAAGTCTGCAATCGTAACTCACTCACCCGCACATACAGTCCCTGCCTATCAAATACCCCCCCCACACACACACAGAAACCCCGCACATACAGCACGCATCCACACGTCCAAACGCGCACACAATGGTCTCCCACCCTGAATGGCATGTTTACGACCATGGAGGGGGTCATCTCAATGTTGTGGCACAACTGCCATCTCAATTTGAATGATCTCCCCCTCATGCAATGCTTTTGGGTGGTGAGGCCTTGCAGCTCCGTTGCACTGGAGTGGCCATGTGGAAGATACTAGCTTTAGCCCGGGAGCTAGCGGGGACATTAGAAACATGCCCTTACTTGAACTCACTTTACTATGGGCCCAGTGGGTGTTCATCGCACCATTGCTTTTTCAATCCCACTCCAGCTAGAACACTAGCAAGTGGAACATCTGTTAACCTCAGCATATCCAAATCCAATACTTGCATTCAGCCTATTCTTAATGGCCTGCTCGTTTTGAGCTTGTTTTGCTTACCTCATTCTACAATGGCGACGACCAGCTTTGAAGTGCACAGGTTGAGAGAATTGGAGGAAAGTGATGGGCTGCTAAAACTGGCTATGGCCTGGCCTGTTTAGTTCTGTCCTGCGGTTCACATTAGGTCGTCGATGAGTTGTGGTGCCCTGGCTGCAGCCTGTCTTCACCGCACATCCCTCCCTCCCTCCCCCCCCCCCCTCGTCCCTCCATCCATCCTCTGAGAACTGCAGTGCTCCGCAGAGCTGTCCCGCAGTCACACACACACACGCACACCTCCCCCCTTTCCCTCTCAGCACCTATGTGTCCTTATTGTCATCAAGCTTTAACCCTCATACGGAGATGAAACTACCAAGGAATGATCTCAGCACACCTGTGCTGCTGCTAAGCTAACCCTGCTATGGGATGTAGCACAGAACTCTGGAGAAGTAGGACGGCAATTATTCTGCCTTAAACACAAAAGGGGGGGGGGGGGGAGTGCATGGTGGATTTAACAGCACATTTGTGGGAGGAGGGAAGGGAAAGGGGGGTGGATAGAGAAAGAGAGATAAGAAGAGAGCGGGATGGAAGGAGCAGAGGGAGGGAGGGAATATTGACTTGTTAAATTCTGCATGAGGCAGGCAGCATTAAGTTCCTGGCAAGGCGTCCTGCCCTTTCCCCCACCTCCCCCTTCTCTCTCTCTCTCTCTCTCTCTCTCTTTCTATGTCTCTCTGTCTCTCTCTACTGAAAACACTGGGGACAAATTTGCATCATTCTACAACACTGTGAAGAAAGGGGAGATGTTTCTATTCATAATATATATTTTTGAAGGGTACGTTTGACTGACAAATCTTCACCTCAGGAGAAAGGGGAAGTGTAGTGTCTCGAGGTAGGTCTGGGGGGAGAACGTCGGGGTGTCTGGTTCGACTAGACCAGGCCTGTGTTATCACTGACTCGGTGCATATTTGGGCCACCGATGCGCAATGCACGCTCCCGCGAACGCACATGCTTTAATGTTTCAGTGAGACCCGCCATGCAATAATTGTGGCATGTTTGATGTCATCCTGCCCTCAGTCTAGGCAAGGGGATTCTTTCATTACAGACCAAAATATGTTCCCCAGGGAAACAAATGTGTCACTACAGCTGAGCTGCACGTGAAACCACTTTCTGTTTTAAAATACTATTCTAGATAAATATCGAATATAGAAATATACTGTGTCTTCTCTGACTACATTGTCAAGCACCTTGGAACAAATGACTTACGCGAGACAATTGTTTTTGTATACCGTCTCCTAATTATCGTTTGTCATTTTGAACACCAGAAATAAAACACTCCTGTTCTGGGGTCGGCGTGCACATATGTTGTTCACGTTTAAAGTATCCTCATGGCTCGTGGAGATCGACACGAGATCGTAGCCCGTTTTTAAGCTTTCGTTTTCTCAAAGCCCGTTTTCCTATGCAAAGTCTGCCTGTGGTACTGAATGACGCAGGCCTTGTCATCGTTTTGGTGTGCCTTGAACATGTACACGCACGTACTGTGTGTTCCGTGCTGCCTTCGGGTCATTGTGACCCACCGTCGTGGCGAAAAAGGTGGCTCACAATGACCCGAAGGCAGCACAAGGGTTAAGTGGGGCATGAACTGTATTTGATGTACTAAGCTGTAGAAGTAGCGAGAGCCCTTGGTCTTTCCCACGCGATAACACTTAGGGCGCCTATAGATTCGAATGCAAGTTTGTTTTCGCCTATAGACATGGAGAGAATGAGGGGTGTCCCAGTGCCTGAGGTGTAACCTGGTTGCAGTCAGACCCCAGAAGGTGCAGGATGCCTGACCTTGCAGACAAACTGAACATGCATCACTTTACAGCAGGGGTCTTCAATCCTGGTCCTCGAGAGCCTGTGTGTTTTAGATGTTTCCCTGCTCCAGCACACCTGATTCAAATGAATGGTCATTACCCGGCTTCCACAGAGCTTGATAACGACCCATTCATTTGAATCAGGTGTGCTGGAGCAGGGAAACATCTAAAACAGGCAGGACAGGGGGCTCTCGAGGACCAGGATTGAACACCCCTGCTTTACAATATTACACAAGGTCCTGGATCTTATAGGCATGTTTCCTCATTGAGCTCCTTATGGAGACTGGTAAACAGAGAAATGCCAACGTCGGCTCAAAAAAACCCTTTGCTATGATGTGTGATTCTGTATGGTTGCAAATAGAAACTGAAGAATTAATTAGGGTGTCCTATTTTAGGGAAACTCTTGACAGCTCATTGTTTGTACTTGAAGGCGCGTGGCTGACTCACTGAATGAAGCTAAACCCATTCATGCTGTCGTCTTCCAAACCGGTGGGAGCCGTTGACATTTTTAATCTGACTGCTGCTTCTTGATTGGATGTCGTCTTAATGACCGTTTTCAGGTGTTTTGTGGTGACGGGGAAAGTTAGTACTGTTCTTTTGATGAAATCATGATTGATTCTCTTTACTTGATAATGAATAGAGAAATTTATTTTTCCACTTTGCAAATGTCTGTTGTTTTTTTAAAACTGGAAATCTAAAATAATGTCTGGAGTGTTTCCTCGAAATAAAAAAGGGTTTTATTTCCATGTGTGTTTTGTTTGGACCATTAACCTCACAACACGGTCTCATTTAAATGCACCACAAGAAACAACTTGGTACTATGGTACTGCTTGCAAAGTTTAATGCATCACTTTATACAGTTGTCTCTAAGCAACGAAAGGAAACAGTAAAAAAAGAAAGAAATTATATTACAAATTAACATGAGGGAAAAAGAAAAAAACAATACACACTCAGCAAATGTATACATACTGTATAAGCCCCAAGCATTCACATGACCACTTACAACTCAAGTTTGTTAAATATAAATGTATTTATATATTTATAGTCATGACTTCTGTACAGAGGGAATCAGGCTACAAATCATGTTCATTAGTATTACCAGTACAGGCCACTGTGGAAATGCAGACATCGTACAGTCAAGTCTTGTGAGTAGCCCATTCAAAAGGCTTAAAGCAACATGTTACATGCTTTGGCTGGAAACATCTCTCCTAGTATTAATAATAACAACAATAATGGTTAAATCGGAATAATATACATACACAGAAAATATGTGCTTGACGCCCCACTGTGTTTAAGACCTATAGCTAGCTTCACATTTGATGCTTTTGCGATTGAGGAAATGAACGAGACGGGGAGGATCAAGGCTGGCAGACGGCAATTAGAAATGAAAAGACATCCTTCTCGGAGGGTCGATATGCCTGCATGTTTTCCTTCTAGCTGGGTTCGTTAGAAATCTCATTCGTTTTGAGCGCACGCTCTTCTTCTTGATTCTTCTGGAATCGAACGTAGGAGCGCTGGACGTTAAGATGTACCAACCGAGGGGACACGCTACCAGTGTCACAGCCTTGAGGGGGCCGAGACGCACTTAAGAACCAGGAGTAGGAGCGAGCGAGCCTGATCGGAAGGTGAGGGTTTTAGGAAGAAAGATTAAACGCTGAAATAAAATTCCACCCCATCATTTTCTTTTCATCAATCAGTTTCTCTCTCGTACAAACTCTGTTAACCAGGACACCTCGTGCCCTCCTTCACTTAACACTCATCAAGCAATAAATATCATTGTTCAAGTAAGATTTCACTCCAGTTCACAGCTAAGCAAGGGGTGGGGTGTGTGTGTGTGTGTGTGGGGGGGGGGGGGGGGTGACCTATAATATCTGGCAACGCGAGAGGATAGTATTCCAAGACGTCAGAGATTAAAACAACGAGTGCATCTCACTACCCATACCACCATACAATGTATTATATAGTAGATACTATATACATGTTATTTGGTATGGTAGATACTATATACATACCTACTATACGATATCGTAGTCTCAGTATGATGGGTCTCTACAGTGCTGCTGTAGCCATGGGCCTAACGCGTGGAGCTCTACTACTGCCCCCAAGTGGTCAGACGGAGAACAGCTCCTGCCACCACATTCCTCACGCAAAGCATGTGTCAAAGAAATGTCCTGATGTAATGATGCAACAAAACGACTGACAGTAAAACAAATAACAATTGTTAAAACAACTGTTCTATTCTGTCCAAAGTGCCACATATTTTCATTTATGGGGGGTCATTAGTCAGGTATTGGGAACATAGTCATCACCCAATGATGTGCTCAAGTCAGGGCAAGAACCCCCCCAAAGCAAATTCCATTATTTATTTGTAACCGTCATCAATCATAACAAAACCTTACAACAATATTTTGTCGTCATGTAACTGTTACTGAACGTGCAACATTAGGTGACAAAAAGCGAGGCAACCATTTCACCTGGGAAGAAGTTGCCCTTGCAAGCAGATGTGGGGCTCAGTTGAATAACCAGCAGCATCATGGTGGAGATCCAGAACAAAGTGGCTCCTCCCCCCCAAACAATCAGCATTTCCGAGTGAGGGCATCAGCATGGTACTAGAACACTGGAACGGGAACCATGGCGTTTTGCCGATATACTGTCGTAAGCGTAAGACAAGCAGCTTTGTACATACGGTCGTAGATCAAGAACAAGAATTCAAGTAAGGCAACAATGTTGAGATGAGATCGAGGATGGAGGACGAAAAGGAATGCCGTGTGTGTGTGGGGGGGTGGGTTTAACTTGTGTCATGTGCAACGATGTGGGGGCGGGGTTTGTTGGGGGGGGGGAGGGGGGGGGGGGGGCTGGAGGCCCATTCTGAGAGGACGTCCCTGTGACTCAGCAGATTAGCACGATAGCCCAGGGTGTAGACAAGACTACCACTGGCTCGATTTAACAGTCCCATCATAGCATCAGTGCTGTGACGACATTCACTAAGAACATCAAGTATTTGTCGTGAGGGGGGAAAACGACAAGCGAGGACGTTCCAAATCGTCCAAATCACGGACGAGGCCTAGTTGGCAGGAACACGGTCACCCCCCCTTCTGCCAGTCTTTCTCTGTCAGAGAGCTCCAGCAGGATGGACCCCCCCCAGGAGGCCAGGATGTAAACTTTGTCACTCAACGTCACCTGCATGTTTTGGTGAGAGCGATGGGTAAAGGGTTCGACAAGGGCGTAGGTCAAAGTGAAGCTGTTGTGGGGCAGTTTTAAAAAATTCGGATATACTGTGTCTGTGTGTAGCACGAGAGAAAGAGAGGGGGAGAGACAGAGAGAGAGAGAGGGAGGGGGAGAGAGAGAAAGAGAGAGAGGGGGAGAGAGAGAGAGAGAGAGAGGGAGAGAGAGAGAGGGGGAGAGGGGGAGAGAGAGGGGGATAGGGGGAGAGAGGGAGGGGGAAAGAGAGAGAGGGGGGAGAGAGAGAGAGAGGACGACAAAATGCAAACAACCAGTAACAACTACTTAAAAAGAAGTCCATCCATGATTGTGTCATGTGGGGATCTTGGTTGTAAGATTGTCCTTCAGTCAGAGTGCAGGTTGATGGAAAGAGGGAGTGAAACCAGTACTATAGGTCCCTGTTAAGGGTCAAGGACTCAGGCATGCTGGGAAATGTAGTTCTTTAAGCTCAACCCAGCTTTCGGGTCTACAGACGCCCCTATTGACCCTGCAGATCCCGGGACATCTTGGCAACATTAAGAAAAGTCTCCATCCTGTTTGTTCAAACTGACAAAATCGAAAAGGGAAATTTGTGCAAAGACCCCCCTATTATGGGGGGAGGGGGGGGAGTCCATTCAGGTCGATTCCACAACTATCCCCATTCACAGCAGCTATCAACACAGCAGAGTGGAGTCAATGGCACCTTTGTTTTGACCCCAATTCTCCTCTCTCCATCTGCAGTCAAGGCCTTGGTCGACCCAGGAAGTGTGGTCGGGCGACAGTTCCTGGGCCGTGCGTTCCTTCCAGGTCTCCACAAACGCTCAGAGGATCCTTTAAAGCAAGGGGGGGGGGGGGGTTCCCCACAAGAACAGTGGCCCCTGCATGGCTGGAGGTGGCGGGGCCTGGCTTTGGTCCCTGTATAGCCAGGTAACCCCCCCCACACTCCTCCTCCCCCCCCTTACATCTGAGCACATGTGACTTCTGTGGGAACACTAAAGCAGAGCAGATAACAGACGTCACGAGTCACACACTCGTACGGGGACCTGGGAGTTGTAGTTCTTCCTATTAAATACAACGCATCCAGCAGTCTCCCGCTCTCTAACGGTACTACAGGACAGAGGGCCGCTTCAGAGGAGATGGGGCGGGGGGAGGACAAGACAGTTGGGGGGACTGGAGGAGGTGGCACAGGTAGGCAGCGGAGGGGGGGGGGCGTGGGGATCGTTGACCGGGCAGGGCAGTGATGAAGGGGGGGGCACAGTGCAGCTTTAGGGGAGGGGCCGAAAAAAATGGAGGATCGGCAGGGGAGGGGCATGTCGGGCCGGGGGGGGGGAGGCACTTACTCTCGGACTTCGGGGATGCCGGCGGCGGCGAGGGCGGCGCGGTACTGCAGCATGACGCCGCGCACGCTCTTCACGAAGCCCTTGGAGAGCGGGAAGAGCGGGAAGCCGATGTCCGGGTAGCCGCTCCGCTCCGGCAGGAAGCTGCGGTAGCTCTTCCTCCTCTTCTTCGGCCGCACCGCCGGCTGACCCCCCGGCCCGGCGGCAGAGTCCGAGGACAACGCCGCTCGCACCGTGCCGGCGACGACCGCCGGCGCCGTGTCCGACCCGGAACAAGCCCCGTCCCCGGGCGGCCCGTCGCAGTCGGAGCTCTGGCTCAGCTCCGTCTGGGCGTGCGTGGTGGACGGGCTCAGGCCCGAGTCCTCCAGCTCTTCCTCCTCCTCCTCTGCGGCCGGCTTGCCGGGGCTGCTGCGGGCCAGGGGCCCCGGCCCCAGGGGCAGCTGCTCGTCCAGGGGCTCCACCGAGGGAGGCCTGTCCCTGGAGGGCCTGGGCGGCGCCGGCGGAGGCGGCGGGCCCCTCTCGGCGGACTCGTGGAGCTCCAGCCAGAACTCTAGGCGGTGGACTAGCCGCCAGCCGCTGGAGGCAAAGTGCTGGCGGATCTCCTGCTGGAAGACGTCCACGGGGTTCTGGAGGAGCTGGGTCATGGACTGGACCATCTTGATGAGGGCCATCTCGTTGTAGCAGCGGCTGTTCTCGTAGCCCTCCTGCAGGCCGCGGTCGCTGTCGAAGCCCGCCTCGTTGTAGTACGGCTCGTTGACCAGGATCAGACCTGGGGGGGGGAGGAGGGGGGAGTACACACGCCACACATTTATTTAGATTCCGAGCGTCAACATACATTTTTCGCTCAGTGGCATAAGTCACCCACGCACAAACACATTTGCATTAAACATTCATTCGTTTAAATACCGATAGTGCACATAGTGAGCGCAGCGGATAACGAGGAACCGGAAGAGCGCCGTGCTAGAAGTACCGTAACCACGGAACAGTCTGTGTTTTAGGAGTCACAGTGCCACAACGATTTCGCAGGTCCCGCAAGAATGCGAAATGTATGTCAAAGTCATGTGACGACGGGTGCCGATTCGCAATAGCTGCGACCACACGGGCCGCACGACGCGCCAAAGGGTGGGGACATTTTTGTGGACAGGCCGACCAAATGCCGACCGACAGAGCGAGCTAAAGAGCTGTCTGGTCGCGGCTAAAAATACTGCTCCAGAGGCCCTTAAATCACACAGGGCTTTCACACACACACAGGGCGCACACACACACACAGGGCACACACACACACACAGGGCACACACACACAGCTCATGCCCGTTCGCACAGTGTAAAAGTTACTCTACAAACACACACCACCATAGCACCGTGGCGTTAACCCAAGGTTCAACCCATGATGGCGGTAGGATGGAGGTCCAGAAACGGAGCATTGTGTCAGCGTTTAATCCTGATCCTAATCCTCCGGACAGGATGAGGAACGGGCTGCGCTGGGTGTGTCACTGACACGCCTGGCTCGAGAGTTGCCGCGGTGATCGAGTGTGACACCCACAGCAGCCCGAGTAGACATGAGCAAATGAGCACATGAATAAAACATGGGTATCTGCAGCAGTGTGTGTGTGTGTGTGTGTGTGTGTGTGCCAAGGACTGTGACTCGGGGTCAGGGTGGAGGCGAGGGTGGGGTGAGTGGGAAGAGAGAGGGGTGGAGGCTATCTTGGACTCACCTTGAATGGAGATCAGCACTTGCAGTAAGCTGGACTTGCTGGTCCATCTCTCTGTGCCCTGCAGATGCACAGGGAGTAGTGGGGGTCAACAATACGTACACCAGGGCTGGGCGGTATGACGGTATATACCGTGCAACGGTAGAAATGTGTCTACCGGGAGAGATTTGGCTATACCGTTTCAACCGCGGTATACTTTAAACTATATTTTTGTATTACACGTGTCAATTAAATGGTTGTTGTATTGTATATAAGCCATCATATAAATCGCATTCTTGCGATATTTAGAATTGTAGTTTAACTTCTATTTGATTAGCTGTTTTCGTTTGACCTGAAGCACATTTGCGTTGGTCTGACGGAATTTTCGATGTGGAGTGTATTTTGTCTAAGCGGACCACATTCATGCCGATGCTAATTAATTTTATATTTGATGTCCCATTCTGCAGGTAACCAATTCGATTTGTTGTTCAAGTTTTATGTCTCACGCTGTAAAATTCTTGTTGTAAAATTACACTGGTGGCGTTGCTAGCATTCTTGATCTAGGACAGGGGTCGGCAACCCAAAATGTTGAAAGAGCCATATTGGACCAAAAAAACAAAAAACTATTCTGTCTGGAGCCGCAAACAAATTAAAAGCCTAATATAAGCCTTATAATGAAGGCAACACATACTCTAAGTGTCTATATTAGCTATATTAGCCTATTATCAAAATGATAAGTAGGCTACAAATACATAATGAGCATTCATTAAAAAAGCTAGCTAGCTTCCGTTACCTAGCAACCTAGCATTACACTCGTAGCAATGCTACTTCCTGCTAGTGTTCCTTGTTAGCCTCCTCATTGTAAAATTTGAAGCCATATAATAAAGTTTCCATAGTCGATAAGATAGACAGGTACTTTTTTAACCCCCGAACGCAAATTATTGTGTCCAGGTAGACAGATAGCTAGAAAGCTCGCGCAGTCCAGAAAATCTTTAATCGATAAGATTGAGTACAGTTTGAGTCTTTTGTTTTTAACTCAAGTGTTGTCTCATGTGAGGCAGTTGTTTTTGTTTGTAATAAAGAAATAATAGTGTGATGATGTACGGTATGGTTATTTTGTACCATTTCTTAATTGAATTTACAGAACAATTACTATACCGTGATATACACCGTAACCGTGATATAAAATTACTCATACCGTGATAGAAGATTTTGGCCATATCGCCCACCCCTAACGTACCCCAACTCAATTCTGCCGTCTGCATGTTGTTTTCTCGGATGTTGTTCCTTGATGTCACACGTGACGCGCGTGCTGGTTTTATGCGTTTAATCTCCCAGCCCCTCCTTCCAGCCCTCAAGGGATTTTACCGACTTGCCCGGCATGCCATAGTAAATACGAATGTTGTTCTTAACGACTTGCCCGGTTCAATAAAATCCAATTAAAAAACACTCCCAAAAGGCCCCCGCGTCAAATCCCTGCACAAGGAGAGCACAGCGAAGGGTGCACACGCTAAGACTATTGAGATGCACCCCTTGTAGAGTACTGGCAGCCTGGGTGTGTTTCCAGTGTGCGTGTGTCTCCTCCTCACCTTGCCTATCCAGGTGCCCAGCAGGCTGACACAGACCTTGCCGTTGTCATACAGGTTGGGGTTGAGGCGCCCGCCGCACTGGGACAGGTAGCGGAACAGAGGGGGCACCGCCGGGTAGATGTTGGGCAGCTGGATGTCGAAGAGGAACAGGCCGTCCTCGTACGGGGTCCGCGTGGGCCCCTTGATCAGGGCCGAGAGCAAGTCCTTTTAGGGGAGGAGAGAGAGAGAGACAGAGAGAGAGACAGAGAGAGAGAGAGAGAGAGAGCGAGAGTGAGTCACAAGCTAGGACAGCCATGGTTGAGAGGAGCATGCTGACTGGATCTTTACCAGTCCCCCCCTCCACCCCCCTCCCACCACTAGCATTAAACCCACTAAACTCGCGTCCTGAAAAGCTAAGTTAAGTTTAAGCGGTTTGCGCCGCGGTCGACGTTTTCCCCCGGGCGGGAAGCGCGTGGTTTTTACCATGCGGTCCTCGAAGGTTTTGACCATGATGCCGTCGGGGGAGAGAGGTGGCCAGCAGAGCCATCTCCTTCCTCACGGTGCTGAAGAACTTCTTAGCCTCCGCCGGCTGGAACTCCATCTGCTTGAAGGTGTGGGTGTCTGGAAGGGAGGGAGGAGGAGGAGGAGAAGGAAGAGAGGTTAGAGGAGGTGTGGGTGTCTGGGAGGGAGGGAGGGAGGAAGGGAGGGGGAGGAAGAGAGGTTAGAGGAGGTGTGGGTGTCTGGGAGGGAGGGAGGGGGAGGAGGAGAGGTTAGAGGAGGTGTGGAAGGGACGGGGGGGGAGGAGGAGGAAGAGAGGTTAGAGGAGGTGTGGGTGTCTGGGAGGGAGGGGGAGGAGAGGTTAGAGGAGGTGTGGAAGGGAGGGGGGAGGAGGAGGAGAGGTTAGAGGAGGTGTGGAAGGGAGGGGGGGAGGAGGAGGAGAAGTTAGAGGAGGTGGGGGGTGTCTGGAAGGGAGGGGGGGAGGAGGAGGAGAGGTTAGAGGAGGTGTGGGGTGTCTGGGAGGGAGGGGGAGGAGAGGTTAGAGGAGGTGTGGAAGGGAGGGGGGAGGAGGAGGAGGAGAGGTTAGAGGAGGTGGGTGGTTTAGAAAGCATGGGTTTGGGGGGGAGGCAGACTTTCTGTTTGTATGGAAGGAGTGGATTAGGCAATTCAGTAAACAACACATCCTATAACAGAACAGAGTCAACTAAAGAAGGGGGGAAAGATCGACAATGACGGGGAGGGAGAGAGAGAGAGAGAGAGAGAGAGAGAGGAGAGAGAGAGAGAGAGAGAGAGAGAGAGAGAGAGAGAGAGAGAGAGAGGAGGAGAGAGGAGAGGAGAGAGAGAGAGAGAGAGAGAGAGAGAGAGAGAGAGAGAGAGAGAGAGAGAGGAGAGAGAGAGAGAGAGAGAGAGAAGGGCAGAGAGATAGAGATCCTGAACACTCTCTACCTGGTGCCCACTCCAGCACAGAGAACACCTCTCCCTTGGCACTGGTGAAGGTGACGCCCGACTTGCCCCCGCACTGCTTGCATAGGACGGGCGTGTCACTGGACCAATCCCTGGGCCACTCCGCCGCCGCCGTCACCGGCGTCTGGGCTTCCTGCTGTGGCCTCTCCTCGCCGGCCTTCTCCTCGCCCTCCGTCCCGCCCCCGCCCCCCCTCCACCACCGCCTCCATCTTCTCCTCCTCCACGATGGCCACGTTGTCCAGCGTCTTGCGGAGGTTCTCCTGGAGCTTCTTAATGTCGTCCAGGAAGCGCTTCTCCTTGGTGGGCTTCTCCGGGGCGGCGGTGGCGGCGCGGGGGTGGTGGGGGGCGGCGGGCACGCTGGCGGCCGAGGCGGGCTCCGCCGAGGTGGGGGAGGTGGGCGAGCCCCCGGTCCACAGCTGCTCCACCGTCATGTTCTTCAGGCTCTCCAGGATCTTCAGGGCCTCCTTCAGCTCGCGGAAGCCCCGGGGCGTGCCCTCTTTTCCGGGCTTCTCCCCGCCGTCGCCCGCCGTCGCTCCTCCTCCTCCCGGGGTGGTTCCTCCTCCGCTAGCCGGGCTAGCGACAGCCCCCTCGGGCGGGTCCTCGCCTCCGGCGGAGGGCGGCTTGGTGGGGGTGGCCCCGGCTTTGGTGCCCTCGTCCGGGGAGATGATGAGGGGCGAGGGCCCCGCGGACGCCTGCGGGGTCTGAGCGGCGTTCTCGGCGTTGTGGTCGTCCTCGTTGACGCCGTTGTCCGTCTCCCAGCTGTCGCTCTCGTCCTCCCACTCCTCGGTGGACAGGCCGCTGCTGGTCTCCTCCACCGAGTCGTAGTCCGTCTCCTCGATCTCAGACTCCACGTTGTACAGGTGCTGGGGCGGACAGAGAGGCGGAGAGGAGAGAAACGTTAGACCTTTTTGGGGTTGTCGCTATCGAATCCCATCAGATCGGGCGGCGTTTTGGCTTTCGGAAAAGACTCCGACTCCCATGAGTACCTGGGGCAGGACGATGGTCTTGGAGTTGTCGGCCCACACCACCTCCACCTTGCTGCTCACGTCCACCCTGGACACCTGGCCCACGTACGTCTGGAGGACGTCAACACAAACAAAAAGGGTCAACAAACAAAACATTTTAAGATTATTTTCCTCTCCTCAAAAACGAGAGACTTCACCTCGTTCTCGCCGGCCATGTTCTGTTCCGTGTCCGAGTTCCCTATCCTGATGACGATGTCGGTGGTGCGGAAGTGAAAGTCGGGGTGGTCGGCGAGGTCGTAGACGCTCACGTCCTCCTCCTCTCCTATGACCTGGGAGGAGAGCAGCACCCGCACAAAGTGTCAGTTCCACGTCGACACCATCCCATAAAAAGGATCTTCTCGCAGGTTGCCATGGCCACGAAAGCAGGCACAAACACAGTCTACTGACTGACCTCCACGTCGTCGCTGGCGGTGTTGAGTTTGATCCACTTGATGGCGCACGTCCTGCCCTTGTGATCCCCAGACTGAATGACCCCGTACACGCCTTGGTCCTGGGAGGCTTGAGCTGTGGAGGGAAAACAAACGCACCCTCACATGCAGACTCGGTATAAACGGGCTCAAAAGAAAAACAGCCACACGCACACTTATCCAACACCCACAAGCATCCAGTCACGCTCAAAGCACAGAGATTTATCACCAGGACACTGGGTGCCAAAAGAAGTCCTTCTAGTTTGTTTGAAACAACCCTTTACTGTACAAAAATAAACTTAGTTTTATCTAGACCGCCACACACACACACCTAAACTGGGCATAGTTTGATAAAACGCCCTACATACGCCACGGTGCGAAAGCTTGAATGGCCTGGATAACTTGGCCAGTCAGACGGCGGCGACCTACGTCGTTTGTCGACGACAAAGTCTCCGGGGCAGAACTCGTGGTTGTCCAGGTGCTGGATGGGGATGAGGTCGTTGGAGCGGATGCCAAATTCGACTCGGCCGTCCTTCCACATGACGTCGGCCGAGGTCTTGGTGGACACCACTTCCACGGCCACTCTGCGCACACACACGCACGCGCACGTACACACGTTAGATATAGCTTCTGTACTATTCAACAGCTTTTTAGCCCAGGTGATGGTCTATAGGTCTCGATCGTCTCATTCCAAGGGAGCTAAGAGGTCTTGGTTTTCGGCATCCACCTCTGCCTGACATCCATCTCCTCATTTCTCCCCCCCCCCCCCCCTCCCTACCTTGTCTGCCCTCTAATTAATTTGGCCACTCCATCCTCCCCTCCCTAACTCCCTTCATCCATCCATCCCCCTCCCTGTCCATCCAATTCCCTCAATAGGCCCTCTTCAGCCCCCCCCCCCCTCTCTAATTCAATATGTCTCAGCAACGTTCGCTCGCTCTACCTCCCTCTCGCCCCCATTTCTCACCCTCTCTGCCTCTGTCTGTATGTCTGTATGTCTCCCTCTCTCTCTCTCTCTCTCTCTCTCTGGCTCTCTCCGTCTCCATCACAGGACACAGACAGCATCTCAGCCCACGAGACACTTGTGCGTCTGGGATATATTCGATCACCACATCCCATACGGTGGCCCCTTCAAACCCAACATCCAGGAGTACCCGGACAGAACGGGCAGTGTTGTAAGGACGGCGTCTAGGTTTTCTGTGCGTGTTTACAGCCGGTACACTGTGTGACGCCTGTTTGGACAGACGAGGGAAAGGAGAGTGGTGGAAGCAGCTTTGAGAGAGCCATCAGAGGATATTTACGGATTACGGAGAGACAAAAAGGAGCGATCGATAAACACAGGTCCTTCTGGCAGAGAGGAGGTGTAGGATGTCTGTCTCTGGGTCCCGAGACCGAGGATACAAAAGTGTGTGTGTGTGTTTGTGTGTGTGTGGGGAGCAGTGTTCACAGCTCCTGCACGCTTGTCAGTGGGTGTTGAATAGCTGCCAGACAGCTTTTGTATGCTGAGGATCCTTCAACAAGGAGAGAGGAAGGGAGGGAGGGGGGAACAATGAGATGGAGGCCAGAGAAGACTGAAAGGAGGAGTGACACGATGTGCAGAAAGAAAGAAAAGAAAGGGAGTACATGATGAGAGAGAGAGAGAGAGAGAGAGAGAGAGAAAGAGAGAGAGAGAGACGGGTACATGTTAAGGGAGAGAAGGAAGGTAGGAAAAAGTGGAGAAGAGTGAAGCAAGCAAGCAAAAGAAAGAAAAAGGGAAAGAGCATGGCGGAAAAAGAAGAAAAAAGCCCCGACAGAACCGGGCCCCGCCCCCCACCTGTCGCCAGGCTTGAACTCCCGGGAGAACTTGGTCCTCTTCTTCTTGTGTTTCCTCTTCAGGTTGCGGATGGACAGCGGGATGCTCTTCTTCCGGCCGGCGCCGGGCCCGCCGCTCTGTGACGACGCCGTGGAGCTGGCCGACGACGTCAGGGAGCTGGTGTCGTCCGTGTCCTCCGCCGCCGCCTCGTCGTCCGCGTCGGGCTCCCCGGGCTCCGCCCACGCCGGACCGTCCTGGGCGCCGCCCCCGTCGCCGGGGTGACGGCGGGGCTGGGGGCCGTCCGTGTGGTTGGGGGCCGGCGCGGTCGACGTGTGGTGCGGGTCGGAGTTGCGTTCCCCTGGAGCGAAAGGAGGAGGGGAGGGAGGGAACATCTGCCGGTTTATCTGCTGTAGGGAGATGCGAACACCGATATGCAGGCTGAAGCGGACGGCTAAACCGCAGCACGGGCATGCTGAAGAAAGAGCAACGAAAGGTGAGCCGCGACTGCATTTAAGTGAAGTTATCGCAGTGCACTCGTGTTATGAATATCTGAGAAGGCCATCTACACACAAGGAGTCCATTTCAGATAGTAGAAGTCAATGACTGACATTTTTTCTTTCGATCTGTAAGCTTGTTGTTCTCTGAGTGGAGATACTGTCCGGACACAGAACAGAAGCATATCTAGATTCATATCTGTACCCTCTGGGCTCTCAGTCTTCTCTGCCGAGTGCTGGTTGGCACCTTGTGTGTCTGCAGTCTCTGCCGTCTTCTTGCCGGACTCCTTCTTGAACATTCTTTTCAACTGTAGAGGAAGCGCACACACGGAGGCCATTTTGTATGTCCCGACATGGAGAGGAAACACTGTTAGCACACGGGCTGGGAAACATCATGTGACAGACAGACATCATGCGACAGACAGACATCACGCGACAGACAGACATCACGCAACAGACATCATGTGACAGACATACATCATGTGACAGACATCATGACATCAAGCGACAGACATCATGTGAGACATCACGCAACAGACATGATATTCACACGCAGATGTGACATTGTGACACTGTTCACACACACGCGCAGCGAATAACAGCAACCGCCATCCAACTGAACACGCACACACACACACACGCCTACCCTCCGAGCCACGGGGTCTTCCGGCAGCAGGGGCGCCCCCTCGGGGCCGTCGCAGGTGATTCGCGTGGTGTCCACCTTGGCGGGGAACACGTAGAGCGCCCGCTCTCCCAGCTGCCTCTGGGTGTGGTCATAGTATCCCAGCCTCCTCACCCTGGGGCGACAGGGACCAATCAGAGGGCACCGTGGGGGGTCAGGTGACAGGAGCATGATCCACACGCATGCTAACAAACACCCAAACACGTCTTGGATTGACGATCCAATATGGATGATGGATTGGATCATTTGGATGGATGGAGGGCTACCTGCAGAGGTTCTCCGTTGTGATGATGGATGGCGGGGGGTAGACGCTGTCCGAGCCCTTGGGGGAGTAGCTCTTAGTGATCCACGTCACCTGCAGCTCCACCACCAGGACCTGGAGTCACATGACCCACAGTCACCTGACACCCACTCCGACCTATGACATAACGCTAGGCTAGCATGACGTATTTCCTCTGACAAACTAACAGGCCTACGCTAGGCGACGCTTGGGTCAATTCCGCCGTTGCGCCGTCAAAAAAACAACCGAGTTATCGCCGCGTCATCTTCCCGTGACCTGAGGCGGTTTCGTGACCGGGCGGATAAAGTCGACACGTTTCGAAAAGGCGCCTCAGCGAATCCTTCTGATCTTACCTCTTCGACCACGACCCTGAACTTGCTCTTCTTGCTGAGCACGGGCTTGACGCCGGACAGCCACAGGACGTTGGAGAACACCTTGGCAGGACCAATCAGCACCTGGCCTGGGTAGAAGCCGTACGCCTCGTCGAAGAACAGCCCCTGGAGAGGAAAAAAAAAAAAAAAAACGATTTGTCACGGATCGTTTTCTTCCCAGAGCTCTCCGGTTACCCCGGGTGCTTACAGGGTCGACGCCGTTACAAAAGTCTACTTTCAGGAAGCGACTCGAAATTAAGTCGGAATGAAAGAGAGTCCAAACGAGGACGGTTTGGGGCTCCGTTTCCTTCTCAACTCGATCTCGAGACGTTTCCTGAACGCGTCCGTTTGACGTGGGGGCCTGGACCTGGACGACCTGCGACAAACTGCGCCCGGTCTCGGGGCGCTACACGTTACCCTGCCAACGTACCGAGTCACTGACGTGGGGACAGACGTCGTACAGCTTGGCGCCGTCCTCCACCGTCATGGAACACCTGGAGGAGAACGAAGAGGTTACGCACACACACACACACCTCATACTGACTGCACGCAGAAAAAAGCAACACAGGTACTGACGCAACAAATATGCGTCAGGAAGGAATCCAGTAGTCTGATCGGGAGGAGAGTGCTCTACCTGGCTCCATTGGACAGCTTGAGGATGATGTGATTGGTCAGGTCATACACCTTCCCCAGCCAGAAGTCATAGGCTATGTAGTCTCCATACATGAAGGACTGGAAGGAAACACACACACAGTCAGCCAATGGGGTTATCACATTCACGCTCAAAGACTATCCGCCCAGTATTCTGACATGGACGCAATGACCCCCTTCCATCTTCGTAACGCCTCAGCGAGCGAGCCATGAGTCAAAAGCTAGGGCCCAATCTCGTCATGGAATAGCTCCGCTGGGTGAGAATGTGGCGTCCGGGTATCCCGTTCTCTGGGGCGGGAGACGGAGGGGGTCAGGTCTGGAGCGAAGGACCTCACCCAGATGTGCTGCAGGTCTTTGCTGTTGACGGGGTACAGCACACAGTTGGTCCCGACCAGCTTCACGGCACACTCAATGTCAATGTTGGTCACGATGCCACACTGGTTGTCCTGGAAACGCCCCGGGAAAACAAACAGCTCGTCAAACAAGAAATAAATCCATAATATTTATAAAATATCTGATATCATGTATGCCTCTCTCTACCACGTTTGTCTACAAAACGTCTTGCTCTTTTGGATTCATTTGATTCCAAAGCCGTACGAGGAGTCCTTTAACGTGAGGGGGAAGGCAGGAGTTGTGATGGTATGCCAGGCACGTGGTGAGGGACTGACAGGGCTGGTGAGGCACACTTACATTGGAATTCATCCGTCGCACGGTGTCTCGAATAACCATGGAGCGATCTTCGAGTTTTAGCTGCGTGAGAGAGAGACAGAGACGAAGAGAGAGAGATGGAGAGTGACAGAGAGAGAGACAGAGAGAGAGACAGAGAGCGATGGAGAGAGAGAGAGACACAGAGCGATGAAGAGAGAGAGGGAGAGAGAGAGAATGAGAGTGAGAATGAGAGCAAGGGTGAAGGAGGGAGGGAGCAGAATAGAAAGCAAGCGGTTGGGAAAGTGTACGGAATGAAAATGGAAAGAGACAAAGAGAAAATGAGAGAGGGAGGGAGAGACAGAAGGAGAGAGGGAGGGAGGGAAAGAGTAAAAAAAAAAAAGGGGTTAGGAAACGGCTAAATGAACAGCTCAGCGGCCTCGTGTCATTTGGTGCCTCAGCGGGAGGAAGGGGGGGGGGGGCCGTGGCGGCCTCCCGTCATGGCGGTGCCGAGCCACAGCGGCAGGGTTTCCCAGTAAACCTCCTCACAGCAGGTTCCAGCTCCAAGCACTCAGTGCTAAGACGGGGGGCGAGATCCACCCAGTCTAGGCTCCCATCCAGACCACTGAACATGCGATTGGGGGGATAAAACTAAGCTGTTCAGAACTATGTAGGATGGACGTGAAGAGCAAGGCCTCGGATTCTCACGAAAGGTGAGCATGTGTTTGGCCTCGATGTGCCGTCCTTTGGACAAGGACGGTCAGGTGACGTCAGCGACAGTCTGGATGCCGGGATGAGATCATCATCGTAGCAGGGAGAGGGGGAGGTGGGGTGATCGAATAGCCTGTCAGGCTTGAGTTACTGCGCACACACGCACACTAAGAAAAGCACTGCCCTGTCTCGTGGGACACACACACTATAACAATCACTTTTTACACACACACACACAATTACAACCCCCCTTTTCTCTAACACACACACACACACAGACAGGCACACACACACACACACACGACTGAGGCTCTGCGTTGGAATGGGTGTGAAAATCCTGCAGTGTGCTGGCAGGAAACAGAGATGATGATGTGCTGGGAGCGGTGCGACATCAACAAGTCAACACTGGAGCAGCCGTGTCCAGCCCTGGGAGAGGCCCTACTCATGCAGCCCAGCATGGACCGGGAGGGAGGGAGGGAGATACAACTTATATGTTATGTTATGGAGATACAACTTATATGTTATGTTATGGAGATACAACTTATATGTTATGTTATGGAGATACAACTTATATGTTATGTTATGGAGATACAACTTATATGTTATGTTATGGAGATACAACTTATATGTTATGTTATGGAGATACAACTTATATGTTATGTTATGCCAGGTGCTTGCTTTGTCTTGTCTTAAGAATTTCAGTGCCCAGTCTAACCTTGTGTTGTTCTGTGTACCTGACAAATAAAAGACTTGAACTTGAGAGAGGGAGGGAGGGAGGTACTGAGAGAGGGAGGGAGGGACTGAGAGAGGGAGAATTTATGGAGGAATGACAAACTAAACTTCGCAATTTCCTGAACAGAGAAATGGATAATGAAGAGAGAATAGGGTCAAAGAAAAGCATGGAATTCATTACTGACTCCTGCAGACCCATGAGGCAGAGGTCAACAGAGTAGAATACAGGGAGAGAGACCGCCCTTTATGGCTGGGTGGGGTGTATAGGATGACCCCCGCCCTGGAGGTTTAACCTGCTTTGTTGTACTGTAATATATAGGCCGGGGTGTCATCATATATTCTCCATGCTGTAAACAGTCAGCAAGGAGTCAACAAAAGCCAGTTATGCAACCCCACGGTTAGTTAAGTGTACTTTGTGGGCCATTTAAGCAGGCAGGCATGTTGACTTCCACTGGTAAGGTCATGTTGACAGTGTCTATCTATAGGCATCTTCCTTCCTGCTGGCTTGAGGACCCGTTTCCTCTGCCCATGTCTTCAGATGGCTCACCGCCACTGAGCAGACCTTACAGGAGTTGTGTCAGCAATAAGACAAGGCCAAAATGGAGTCTGTTTTTTTTGGAGGGGTGGGGGGGGAGGAGATAAATGAAGTGAGATGACTCACAAGGAAGAGCTAATTGATATTCATACTGATGCTGTCAGTCTGGGCACCCTTCCTTTAAAGCGCCTGGTTATCTGTATTCCTGGTTTCTCCCACTTGTCTTAAACATCACCCTGTTGATCCAAGGGGGCAAACACCATCACTGAGGAATTAGCTCCTTCAGGAGCGACATAAGACTCGTTTAAAACGACGACGTGCATCATCTTTAATCCACTTCCCCGATCAACGCGTGTCACTCCCATTCCGCAGGAAAACACAATTTGCATTCAATAAACACATTCACTGGGCCAAGAGTCGTTTGTCAAAGGCTGGTTGGCATTGAGGGAACTGTTCAAGCGAGGCGGGCTAGCTCGATGCGCTAGGATGCTACGAGCTAATTATCTTCATTTGGCTAGCGCAGACAGTGCAAGCTGGTTCGCTGGCTGGCGTTCAGAAAGTGGCAGCCGGTGACCGTCACCTCGAATGGGTCTTAGGAGGGCCAGGACGGGGACGCAGGAATGGTGGATGTGTGTTATCTGGGAGGTATACAGCGTATAGTAGGATTTGGGTTGTTTGTGGGTGTATACATTGTTGTGCTACACAATATGCTAATTAGCCTATATAGCTTTGCTAAAATCATTTCAGGGGATTCTTTTTTAGGGGATGGTTGTTTATTCTTATTGGTTGACCATGTAGGCTATATTGGTAGGATGAGGGTTAACAGGATTGTATCTCCTTAACTTTCAGGAACATGCATTACTGACAGCACACACACACACACACACACACACACACACACACACACACACACACACACACACACACACACACACACACACACACACACACACACACACACACACACACACACACACACACACACACACACACACACACACACACACACACACACACAGTCGGGGCAGAACCTGCGCTAGTGTAACCCTACTCCACTGAATTCTGGGGGAAAGGAACGGCGGACTGAATCGATCGACGGCCATGTTCTCTTGTCTTCCGTTCAACCTGCATGTCACACAGATGTTCAACTGGGATTCAAAGAGACTGACACACACACACACATTATACATCAAGCCAAATCCTTGCCACTTTAAAAACCAGCGGGGTAGAAATCCCAACCCTTTGCACGACTCGTTCAGGAGTTGCCTTTTGTTTGTTTTATCGCAGACGGAATCCACAGGCTCCTGTTTACTTGGACACGTCAAAGCCGTCATCCGTTTCCCCTGAACGAGCTCATCTCCCCTACCACCCACCCACCGTCTCAAATCCTCTCCCCTCCTCTACTCATGCAACAAAACAGCACACGGAAAGAACATTCTCCTTCGCGTGTGGCCGGTCCTCACAGTTGCCGAGGACGATGCACGTTCTCAACCAATCAGGCGTGAAGGATCCATGCAGATAGGAAACGTGAATATGGATTGTAAATGTGCATACATGAATAGGATTAGGATCGATTTGATCAGCTGCGTCCGTGTGTGGGTTGGCACCTGCATGTTTGTGCGAGTCTGTGTGTGTGTGTGTGTGTGCGTGAGTGCGTGCGTAGCAGGGTTCAGGAAGTGCATGGAATCCACTGCGCTGGTTTCTTTTGTTTGTTGCATAGAGCACATGGCAAACAAGGGCGAGTCAGCGCTACGTCAAGTCTGGAAACCGGCAGTCTCTTCAGAGCGGGGGCATCGTTAGGACACGGGGACACACACACACACACACACACACACACACACACACACACACACACACACACACACACACACACACACACACACACACACACACACACACACACACACACACACACACACACACACACACACACACACACACACCTTAGATGTCACTGGAAAGTGAGAGCCAGGCAGTCAAGCAGTAACAAAGCGGATCACTGTTGCCATGTCTCGTTTTCACGGTGGGGCCGGGGTAGGGAGGGGAGAGGGGCTGGACTGTGGCGACTGTGGCAGACACCAGACAACCTTGGCTGCCTCAGCAAGCCCTCCGATAAGACGGCATCTAGATCGATTACAGTAATCAATGGAGACCAGCATTTGTTTGGACTTACTGAGCTAATGAACACGACAGAGAGAGAGACAGAGAGAGAAAGCGAGAGAGACAAGGATAGACACAGGTATAGGAAGACAGGGAGACAGAAGGATATATAGACAGAGGGATAGAGAGGTGGAGAGGTGGAGGGAGAGAGAGAGAGACGGGAGAAATGGAGAGAGAGAGAGAAATAGTCACTGCAGAGCACTGCAGCCCAGAGCCACGCCTGTTCTCCACAGACACAGACGTTTCTCTCTCTCTCTCACCAGGCACGCGCAAACAGGTGACGAGGCAAGCAACCACACAGGGTCACACAAACAGGTGACGTGACACAATTAGGTGTCTGGAACACACACACACACACAACAACTCACAACAGTGAGGAAGGAAATGGAGGGAGGGGGAGAGAGAGAGGGAGAGCGCGAGAGAGAGACAGACAGAGAGAGAGAGAGAGAGAGACAGAGAGACACACCCGCACCGCTCCTAAGAGCATCCTCTCTCTGCTGTTCCAGCGGGTGTTGATCGGCCATCTTTCGGGTACTATCGATCCAGACACACAGGGAAAAGAGCTCTGTTGGAGAACTACAGACCTGTTCCAGTGTTCTACTTTGGGAAGATAGCACAAGACCACCTGGTTCCTTTAATAGTACCCCTGCTGTACCCCTGAGAGAGATGAGCGAGCGAGCGAGGAGAGTTAAGAGACCGACAGACAGAACAGATAGTGTCGGAGCAAGATGACCAACAACTGAGAGGGAGCAAGAGATGGACATGGAAAGAATCCCGCCAGAGAGATTTGGAAATCAAATGAGAGAGAGAGAGACAGAGATGAACAGAGAGATAGATGGAGAGAGAGAGAGGGAGACAGAGAGAGAGCAAGGGTGAAGGAGGTCAGGGGGGGGGAAAGAGGGGGGGGGGGGGGGGGGGGACAGAGCAACACTGAAGATAACAGACCACCGCGGCCCAGGCCTTCATTCTCTCTCTCTCTCCCTCCCTCGCTCTCTCTGCTTTCCCCCTCTCTCTCTCCAGTGGAGCCGTCTAAACAGGGAGCATCCGATCCATTATCTAAAAGGAGGGTGGGGGACAACCACAGCCCATTACATCACTGCTCAGCCTTCTCCAACCCTGTCCACTGGGACAGAGGGGAGAGGAGAGGGGGATGGAGGAGAGGAGACCAGAAGGGGGTGGGGGGAGGGTTGGAGAGGGTAATGGGATGGGCTGGAGGTGAGAGAGGAGGTTGGAGGAGGGGTGGAGCGAGTCCTCATGAAATCCAAAAAGGAATAGGGAGGACGGGGGGAGGGAGAGCGAGAGGACGAGAAGGGAGGCAGGACTGGTGGGGGGGGGTGGGGTGGAAAAGGAGGATGTGTCACACCTTGTACACGGATATGTCACACCGTGACAACACATTAGGAGAAGGCCAGCGCCCTGAGTCATGGTGGGATGGAATGAAGACGAGTTCACCGCTCTCCTCCGCCCTCCCCCCACATGTATCCCTCCCCCCCTCTCTCCTGTCGTCTCTCCTCCTCTCCTCGGCACCCTTCAGACCTCCTCAGATTCCCTCCCTCTGTCTGCTGATGAAGAGGGACACACATCTAGGGACTGTCATCCTTCTTAATACATGCGCGCGCGTGTGTGGTGCAGGTGCCTTAGGGCTACTCCAAAGAAGCATTGGCAAGAACAGAAGTGCGCATATGTGTGTGTGTGTGTGCGCATGCGCATATGTGTGTATTCCAAGGCCCTGGCACCTGCTCACCATTATTTCAGGCGGTGTTCACAGCAACAGGGCTTGGCAACAGCGGCATGTCCCAGATTACCGGGTGCAGTTCACGCCACCTACACTAAGCTGTCTGCACGCCCCGAGACGACCACAGCCGGAGCGCAGACGTCGCCGTCCTTACGCGACAGCGTTGTGCGGTACCAAGAGAAGGAAACTGGTGTGCTGGATTCGATCGGCGTGCTGATGCACAGTAAACGACGCGGAGAGGGGGGGAAAAAAAGATTTGAGGACAGCCGGTAATTAGTTGTAGTGTTAAGTCAATTAAGAGTCAGAAGTCTAAATACAGATCTGATAGCTTAATTCACCTTTTCAGGGAACAACTAAGCTAATAGCAAATGAGACAGGCCACTAAACAAGCAGTAATTAGTTGGCTTTGGCTTAGTTAGGTGGTTCTCAACCCTGTCCTCGGGGACCCCCTGTCCTGCATGTTTTTTAGACGTTTCCCTGCTCCAACACACCTGATTCAAATAAAAGGGTCGTTATCCAGCTCTGTAGAAGCCTGGTAACGAACATGCATTTGAATCAGGTGTGTTGGAGCAGGGAAACATCTAAAACATGCAGGACAGGGGGTCCCTGAGGACAGGGTTGAGAACCACTGGCTTAGTTCATTGAAAAGGCCATCAAGGTGGGACAGTGGATTTAGAAAATGTGATTGGAGAAGGCAAGCTCTGGTATGACTAGGCATGTACTCGGCCCTCAACTCGCTGGGCTGGGGGTGTCCCAGGCCGCTACAGCGATCCCAGAGCTGGAGAGATGGAACGCTGGGGAAGGAGAGTCACAGACACACACACACAGGGCAGAGAGCATCCCCCCTGTCTTGAGACGGATCCTTCCAACCTCCCATTTATCACCAGCAGACAGGCTGAGCCAATAACAAAGCAGCGACTCTGGTCGGGGGGGGGGGGAAGGGGGGGTTAGGGATGATGACGGGGCACAAAGTGACACATGGGATGGAGGGCTGATGTATGCTTTTCACAGTGCAAAGGACAGGAGAGAGATGGACACAGGAGGGGACAGAAAAAGCCTTGACGATCGCGTCTCCACGGCGACCGTCTCTGTCGTCCACGTGTCTGTCCTCTCGCCCACTCTGGTGGCATCCAGTGTCTGGGTGACCCTGGTGAAACTAGAGACAGTATCTCACTCTTCATACGAAACCTCTGAAGGACAGGAACTTATCTCCTGTTTAGGTCTGGACTAGGTACTCCAATACAGCATGTGGGGCTACAAACTCCACTTAACGGGTTCACACTAGACTGAAGTTAAAAGTTAAATATAGTTCCTGCGAACCTCGTGCAATGAAATGCGAGTCTGGTAGGAAAAAAAAGTGACGTGATTGGACAGGAGAGGAGCCCTTGTTGCTTCCCAATGACAAACACCACCACATTACCATGAAGACCATCTGCCCCCTATCTTGTCAGTCTCTTTTCTCTCGACGTCGCTCTTTTTCTCCCTCTCTCTCTCTCTCTCTCTCTCCCTCTCTCCCCCTCTCTCTCTCTCTCCTTCCCTCCCTCCCTCCCTCCCTCCCTCCCTCCCTCTCTCTCTCTCCCCCACTCCCTTTCCCACTGTCTCTCTCTCCCAGCCAGCAGCAGAGGCAGCCCCCCCCCGGTCGTCTCCGGGGTCTGCCGCAGCCCGTCACCATTATCATCTCACACCAGCCTTCACCTCAACCCCCTTCCTCCTCCTCCTCCTCCATCACCCCCGCGCCGTCATTACCCCCCCCCCAGGGGAGGAGCCCCAGGCCTGGGGAGGCACTACTAAGTCACCCCCTGGCCCTGGCCCATCCACCACTCAGACAGCAAGGCCTCCGATCAAAGCTTCGAATGAGGCATAAAGGGAGGGAGGGCGGGAGGGAGGGAGGGAGCAATGCCACGCCCTCACTCTCTACCAACTACCTGCGGCCCCCGTGCCCCTGCCCTTGTACTGAGCGTTGAGAGGCGTGCTGCAGCAGAGCCGCCCTGCCGTATCCACGACAAGGTAGGTGAGTGACTGAAGGGTCGGGGGCCAACTGCAGGGCAAACATCAAAGTGAACGGGCTCCCCCAAGGTGCGAGACACACTCTGCAAGAGCGGGCTCCCTGTCGCGAGGGGTGATTACGGCATACCACTCCCTTCATCCTAATGAGGTCTGAAGGCAGCGCGGTGCAAATGGTGCATCCGTCCTCGGGATAGGCAGGGCCGCACAACTTGTCAAAACAAACGGAGGTCCATGTCTCCGTAGCTCTGGAGAGACTCTTCTCGCTTTAACTTCCTGGTATCTGAGCGAACTGGAGCTGTACTGCGGTTCCTCGAATAGTGATGCCTTGCCATCGTGAGAGGGAGATAAATGCCTTCGCACCCACACCAAAACAACTGCCTGACCTCGCCATGGAAACTAAATTATAATTCAGCACACAGAGCTAAAGCAGCTAGGCAGGCATCCTTGCCCCTGATAATGATTCCTCCGCCGTTCTAATGGGTTTAAAAGGCCCTGCTGCCTGTGCTGGCGCTTGGGGGGGGGGGGGGGGGACGACACTGAGGTGACGTCCTGGCCTTGGCCGGGTGCACGGATGGCGCGGCTTGCCAGGCGCGATGTCGACATATGCCCACGTGGATCAGCAGCGATCTGAGGCAGCGCGATCTGAGACAGCGCGATCTGAGGCAGCGCGATCTGAGGCAGCGCGGTGCTAGGCAGTGCGATGCGAGGCAGCGCGGTGCTAGGCAGTGCAATGCGGAGAGCGCGATGCGAGGCAGCGTCCCGGTACAGAGATCTGAGACCCAGGTTCTCCCTTTGAGATGTAATTACGATTTCATAGTTATCTCAAAGCGCGCCATATTAGAATGCAGCTGGCGGTGACTGACCCCCCCCCCCCCCATATCGTGGCGGAGGCTAGCGGCGTGTGCCTCGGAGTAAGTTCTCCCAGGGGGAAACGGGTTTGAGGAGGAATATGGTTCCATCATGCTTCGGAATAAACCAGAAAGCATAATGGATGCAGGGGCAAGAAGATGCGGACCAGTGTCCACACAACAGGCAGGCTACCCTTCATGAAGCCTCCTGAAAACAACGGGGGCAGATAATGTCGCCAATACACCACGTAGTCCAACTTTGAATTAGGAATAGACTGACCCACATAAGTCTTTTATCGTATTAATAATCGTATCTTTTTTTATTTTATTTTTTTATTGCTCATGTGCCTAAGAGTGGGTTGTCTTTATTGGCTTTTATCTTAATAAAAAGTATAAATCCATTCGATGAGCAATTGGGACTGCAGACTCTATAGGTAATAGTTCTCTGTGCATGGGTTTCATAGAGGACGCTGAGCTGCTAGGATCCTAATCAAAGGAGGGAACAGACTGCCTGAGAAATCTCAGGGACAGACCATATTAGAGATATGCAAGTTTGCATACTGCAGGAGTGATGAATAATTGATTGAAATCTTGGAGTTGCTCAGGATGTGCGACAAGCAAGGCCCAAGAGAGGAGAGTGGACACAGTGAGCCAAACGGAAACAACAGACAAATGCTCCACTTTCGAAAAACACACTCACCGAGAACAAATGCTAGGCGCATTCTTTACACAAATACAAAACAGCAAACAAGGATGCGCGCACACACACACACACGCACAGGACAGAGGCGTTGAGGCCTGAAACATGACTAGGCATTTGTGTAACCCAGTAGTCACCCCCTCTGCACATGTAAACACGCCTGACTCATTGTTCTACGGGCACATCCCTCTCTCAACATTTGTCCCGACCACTCAATGGCTAACACCACAGGACTAGAACTTTACACAGGACAAAGCAGGCTTGGTCTTCCTACACTGAGCATCTTCCAGGCCGGTCCTGGCTCTACTGCTGCTATATGACCCGCTTCCATAGGGCATTAGAGAACTCCCTTTCACTGGAGCCGGAACATTAGCCCAACACAGGGATGGATCTCTATTGGGTTAGTAATGACAAAAGCTTTGTCACTAGACTGGTTGAGACTTTTTCTGTGGGATTTGATGAAGCTGTGACACGGGGCTTCCAGCTTCCTTTGTCCTCACTGTTTAATTGTGCAAAAGTCCTAAGGTCTGTCTAGCGCTGACACGGGCCTAATTAAAAGCTCTCAATCAAAATGGTTCCGGAAGAAATTCATAGAAGGTGTCCCAAACTACAAGGGAGACGTAATTTTAAAAGAAAGTCTGCTAAATTGGCTAGTTACAAGAATGGACTGCAGCAGGCATCCAGTTACAGTTTGAAGCTATTTGCGGGAGTAACTCATTTACTGTACAAAGTAAAGAGAGGATGGCCTCGCCTTGTTGACAAGATGCAACCACGTACGTTGCATGTTATTAAAGCTTATCCATCCATCCATCAATGTTCGGTCAACAAAGCTGCATTCAAGGTGTTGGCTATAGTACTGTTCGCGCTTGATGTCGTTTGTCACAATCCTTTGCACACAGGTCCACCAGCATTGCAAGTAGCTTATCCAAGATATAAACGTTGGGTCTTCGATTACAAGGATATTTTGTCAAGGTGCGTTTAAACTAATTTATGGAGATGTAAGGACTCACTAGCAAGCCACGATAAAGAAGACTTGAAGCCAGATGTGTGAATCACAATTCAGTTTGCTTGCTAAATCAGCTTGCTACTCACTTCACTAGTTAGCTAAATATCCAGAAGGACTAGCGACATAATTTGGTCAAATGTTGCATGTGAGCCAGCCAGCTAGCTAGCTAGCTAAGCACCTTGATTAGCCTATATCACAAGCTAGCTTACTTGTTTTACCTAGCAACTATGCTAACTACCAGAATTGACAGCTTACTAGAAATACATACAAAACAATTGAGGAAATACAAATATCTATAAGGCTGTTCACATAAACGTGCCATTCATTGTTTGTGTATCATCTACCTTTGTTTCTCGAATGTCCTGCTTTCCTCCTTCTGGGTACCATTGCACGCGCACAAACCCCCTTCCAAGAGGCCGACTCCGGGTGTCCGCAGCACCGCTCTCGTTATCTGAGCTGCAGGGTATGCCACCACCTCCTCCACCGCCTCCTCCACCTTTACCACCGCCTCTACCTCCGCCATCAGATTCGATGTTCGAGTCCGAGTCTGAATCAAACTCTTCTTCGCCATACATCATTCTCACAAGGCCAAACCGGACCGAACCACGGTACCGACCCGACACTAAATCGTGTGAGAAAAGAAGTCGTTGGGAGCCGCCTGCTGAAGGAGAGAGCGCCATGGAAAGAGGCTCTGACACGGGACTCAAAGCAGGAGAAAGCGCCGGGGTGGGAGACGGGGATGCTGCGTCTGTTGCTATTGCGTCCGATGCTACGGGCTCCGCCATCGTTGCTGTTGTCAGGGAATGATGCGGGAGATAGAGCGGGGTAGCAGGTTAGAAAAAACGAGAAACCTGTAACCAGGGAAGTGCACGTGTTTACGTCTTATACGTAATCAGGGCGTTGAGCGCGCGCTGCGTAGCTAACTGTGGGCGTGTTATTTGCAAGTGTGTGTGTGTGTGGGGGGGGGGGGGGGTGTACCCACCTGTACCCACTTCTAAAGTGTTTAGACCCAAATTTTAACCATGCTTTATTTATTGGTCTTTCTAAAATATTTTTTCTATGATTTATCTAGGACCTCCACCCAAAAGAAAAGGACTGACAACATAAAGTCACCACTTGGTGTCAGTGTACGAGCGGATACAACCGCTGATTCCAGGATTCCAGCACCCACCTATATGGTAGTATTTAAATTGCCTAACTACGTCAAGTATTGTTGAATGAGGACGCTCGTTTAGATTAATACACATTTTATATATTAATGCAAATTCATATTGGAAAAAACAATATACGCCCATTGGCGCATTTAAGGGTGCGTCTTGTTATTACTTTGTGCAAGTGTGATTGAAAAACTCAATAAGACATTTTCTTCATAATCAGTCAATTTGAAATGATCTGAGCCCAATTTGCAGAGAGCCGAGTTAGGCGGTGTTGGGAAAAGCTGAAAATAACAATATTTTGAAATACATATGGATTTCCAGTGCCCTGGATACATTCCTTAAAACGTAATTACAAATGACTAAATGTAGCCTACTAATCAACTGTATGTACTAATCAAATCACCCCAACTTTGCCTAATCATCTGACAGTAAAAGGAGAAAAGATCATGGGAATGTTATTAACAGGCCTCATTGAGACAAAGGATCTTAATGGAAAGTTTTCCTCAAATGAGTCATGGGGGATGAGTTCATCATTTACCGTATGGCTATTTTAGCCTACTGTATACCCCCTGTTTTTAACGTGGCACAAGGATAATTAGAGAAAGCCATGACGAATCACACTGACAAATCCGAGTAATTATGTTTATTATTGACTGTATTCTCTTAGAACTGAGGATTTGATCACCAAGCTTGCTGTAGGCTTATGACCAAGAGCTCTTAAGAACCAAAGGTATAAATACGCATGGCGCAGCACTCTAACATCAGTCTTAACGCACAGCGAGGTCGTTTGGATTGGTTCAAGTTAAAATTAAAGACCGAGTGGCAATTTGGGTATAAAGTCTAAGAGAATTATCTAAAGTTGTGATTTGAATCGACACCATGTCTGTGGTCAGCGCCTTGCCTTTCATGAGACCCCTTCAGATTTCCCCGGGGCGCCAACGTCGCCACACGCTCCCGGCCAGTGAGTTCCGTTCGCTGAGCCCAGAGGACGCCATCAGCGTGTTTGAGATAGAGAGGGAAGGTAAACCAACGGATTCTGATACACTGTAAATGTAACTTTTCTGACTTGATTTATTGTTGAGTTCCGTTCGCTGAGCCCAGAGGACGCCATCAGCGTGTTTGAGATAGAGAGGGAAGGTAAACCAACGGATTCTGATACACTGTAAATGTAACTTTTCTGACTTGATTTATTGTTGGTTCTTTTTTCTTTCTGATTTCTTATTAGTTTAAATGTCTGGACCGACTTAGAACAAGTACTCAGCATGTGAATATAGGCTATGTATTAATGCATACTACATAGTTGAAGGCTAATCAATCCTTTTCTACTTTCACAGCCTTCATCTCAGTATCTGGCGAGTGCCCTCTCCACCTAGACGAGGTGCGTCACTTCCTAACGCTGTGTCCTGAGCTGTCCCTTGGCTGGTTTGAGGAGGGACGGTTGGTGGCTTTCATCATAGGCTCTTTGTGGGACCAGGACAAGCTAACCACGGTAGGACCAGCACCTGTGTGCTAACTACACCTGCTAGCAGACAGATGGACGTTTTATTCAAGTATTTTGAAATGCAGTTTGATCGTGTTAGTAAGGTATTACAACAATTGGCATATATATGGGGGTCAAATCCCTGAGTGGTTAGGGAGTCGGGCTATTAATCAGAAGGTTGTTGGTGCGATTCCCTGCCGTGCCAAATCACGTTGTGTTCTTGGGTAAGGCACTTCACTCTACTTGCCTTGGGGAGAATGTCCCTGTACTTACTGTAAGTCGCTCTGGATAAGAGCGTCTGCTATATGACTAAATGTAAATGTCATATACAACTGAAGCATTCCCCAAAAAACTTCAAAGTTTGCGTTGAGATGAAAGAGAGCAGGCAAATCATCCAGCCGATGTAAGAACATCTTAAGAGACACAACAAGAGTGATGCATTCGGATGATTGACATATTCTCCTCCAAACATTCCCACATACTTAAAAAAGGATCTCCTCTCCTTCCTCCCCCTTCGCTGTCCAGGATGCCCTGATCCTGCACAAGCCTCACGGCACCACAGTTCACATCCACGTCCTGGCCGTCCACCGCACCTTCCGCCAGCAGGGCAAGGGCTCCATCCTGCTGTGGCGCTACCTGCAGTACCTGCGCTGCCAACCCCGCGTGCGCCGCGCCGTCCTCATGTGTGAGGACTTCCTGGTCCCCTTCTACCGAAAGTCGGGGTTCAAAGTTCACGGCCCCAGCGAGATAACCGTGGGTCCCCTGACATTCACGGAGATGTACCACCACGTCAGGGGCCACGCCTTCATGCGACGCAACAGCGGTTGTGTCTGAGGTTTGGTGAGAGTCGAAGTGGATTCCTGCCAGAGGCGTTGTTAAAACTCTACTGGGGCACAGGCCCCTATTCATATCCCCTTTTTTTTCTTTCAAGCTTGCTGCGCACAATGCACTACTAGGCTATAGAGACTCCCCTTGCTTAACCCACTATACAAGAGTTCAGGGACGCAAGTTTGATATCAGCTTTGGCAGGGACATGCTGTTAATGCCTGCGCGCGCATTTTTTCACATTCATTTGAGCGCTTCATGTAATATTGTTTTTATGTTTTAGTTAAAATAAGATGATCGGTAGGCCTATCATTTAGAAACTATATTTAGTTTTGTAATGTTTTCTTAGCCTACCTCAATTCTGACTTGTGTGCCGAGTCCGACACCTGGACTTCTGTGTGCGTGCTGCAGTGGCTATTTGGCAAGCTCAGAAGAGCGCTCTGACATGGAATTCTGCGTGCATTGTTTTGTGTTTTCGGTTAAACACTTTTACAAGCGTTGATTGGGATACTGCGTTTATTTTTTCCGGGATTTTCAATCTAAATGAATGCATTGACTAATAAAGTTAATTGTTAAAACTCAAACTTCTGATTTCACTGGGGCACAGCAGATTTATACTGGGGCATGTGCCCCAGTAAACAGGGTGTAACGACGCCCCTGATTCCTGCCCAAGTGGGAACGAGAGACGGTTGGGTTCTCTAGGATATAGGGTCTGTGAAGAAGGCTCTAGTTAATGTGGGCTAGGTCTGTATGTGGCTGGATGTCTGTACTAAAGTGGGTTTGAGTTGCACGGTGTTTGCCCTGCCTGCCAGGTATGTGTCGGTGATAGCGGATGACCCTGGTCACACCAGACCCGTCTCTGCCTGCCAACCAACCAACCAATCCCAACTCACCATATTAACAGTTTTTTGGGAAAATAATGGAATTACAGCTTGTCAGTTATAGAACTACACATTTTAAGGTATAAGTTATGTTACTAAATGAATCTAAGTAGATCTAACTGCCCAATTAACAAATCGTTTTGTTATTTGAGCATTATATGGAGCATCAAAAGGACTACTGATTTTTCTATATTGCATATAAGGACATTTTTATTTATATGTTTTTTCAATATTATATTGTATTAATGCTGGACATTTCTTAATAAAAAAAACGTTTTTAAATGAGTGTGCTACAGGGAGAGCAGTGGCAATATAAATGTGCTGCAGTTCACTGCATGATGTGTTGCAATGGACACTTCATGGAATCCCTCCATCAGTTACCCTAACTGTGCTTAATTGAGTTGAGGTTAACTGTGCAATGTAAGTGTCAACTAGCTATGTGTTGATGCCTTGTGGCTGCACTGGTTGTGTATCTGTGCAATGTAAGCATTAAAAATAGCTTCATCTCAGCATCCCTTTTACTGTGTTCTCTTGATCCAAGCAACCTGCAAGGAGGATTTCTTATTTCCATGTCAAATCGTAATAGTTGTCATTATTTAATTATAGGTCTTTTTTTCTTTCATGCCTTTTTTTATAAGCACTGGACAAATTCAATGACTATAGGGAGTAACAAAGTATGTAAAATGTATCCCAATCATAAACACATGACCCTATACAGTAAAATACCCTTCTACAGTCTTGAATGTATTTTCAAGACTGTATGCCTAAATGCTCTATTAAGACATGCCAGGGGAGAGCCATGAGAACTAGGCTTTGTCTGTTGCAGATTGATTAGAAACAGCCCGCCTCTCTCTCTCCTCAGGCTCGAGTGATTGGACAACTAACGGGCTGAGACTGCTGTCAATCTCCATTAGCAGGTATTACACTGCACTTGTTTACTGGCACCGAGCACCCAACAGGAAACATATCTCGCAAGCAGCATTAAAGTCAGTGTGAGCCTAGTGTGTGTGTGTGTAGAATGGACTAAAGGTCTTGTTAGGGTACTACGTATGGAGATAATTAAGTTATAAACTGAGTGATACTGTGTTTTGGATGAATAGTCAGCCTTTTTCCACTCCTATCTGGGTTTACATCCTATAAACATGTGTTCTTCAAGAATACTGTGGCACCATTTTTGGTTCGTGCCTACATGAGGTTTGTATCCAACACTTTCTAGTACTGTTTTGTAAATAAAGTGATTTTTTTTCTTCTTTTGCATGTTTCAATTGGGATTCAAAACATGTCCTTTTGATCCACTAATACACAGTTGTAGGCTACAGTGGGGCTTAGGTGACCCACTGGGATTAAAGTTGAGGGGTAATTTAGTCCTCAATCCTGAAGACTACTTCTATTCCTGGCTCTACATCTCCACCTGCCTGGAAAAACCAGACAAAACATTTAGTAGGAGCCAGATCTCCATTCAGGCTGGTATTTAAAATCAGTACAGAATGCCAGGATGCAACTTAGCTTCATACAGCAATTAAAACCATATTAAGACAGCCCCATTAGTTCTAAGACAAGAAGCATAATACCATAATTACATTTAATTTCAGGGCCGTTTTTCATACATACATAATTTGATACATACATAATTTGAAGAATAACATAAAATATAGTAATACAACACTCTCACATTTCCTTTTTTAGTCCAATAAATAGCAATATTATTTTGGTCCAATTGCCGATGTAGAAACATCTTCACTACATGCAATTATCTTGCAAATGTACAGTACAGAGTAGGGCGTGGTTCAATTTAAAGACTTGAGGCTCAAGGCGTATAAGCATCACAAAAAGGCACTGAATTCCTACACGGAAGTGGGGATGAAAAATGAGGCTGCGAGTTACTTCCAGAGGCTGTTCAAATTTGTAAAAAAAAAAATCTAATGACCGCCGTCGAAATGGTTGTCACATTCACCCATGACACCAG
>NC_061080.1:1172368-1242294 GCF_021917145.1 Hypomesus transpacificus
CCGTTTTCTGCCACTAGAGGGAGCCCGACACAGCATCACACAGGTGGTTAGTACCTCACCTCTCCGAGGTGAATAACCACCAACATAATGACTACACTTCTGAAGTTAACGTTGCTGTGGTGAGAGACTGAAGGGCCCTCTGCCTCAGGAGAGGCAGGGCAGGGGAGGCAGGAGTCTGGCAGATCAGCCCAGGACAGGGGAGGCTGGATGGAGAGCTGTTTCCCCTCCAGACAGGGTTACTGATATCCAGTTCCAGTAATCTCCCTCTCCAAAGCTCCAGTTAACTCCAGTGAGTAAGCCGAGTGGCTGACCGTGTGAAGCTATGGGTGCCCTCCCTCCCTCCCTTCCTCCCCTCTTACTCTCACGCCACTTAGCTACCAGCTTGCATGCAAAACACCTGACGGGCTCAGTGGAGATATACCATGTGGCACGGGATAGGGCTCGGGCGGGAAGGTAGAAGGAGAGGGTGTTCTTTTCGATCTGTTTGATTTACCGTACATGTTGTCATCCATGTATTGCGTTCTGTAGGGTGAACGTGTGTGTGTGTTGTGCGTGTGTGTCCGTACCTCAGGTCGGTAGGGCAGGAAGAGGGCGCTGGCCAGGTTGCCGGTGATGCCACTGAGGATGTAGATGATGGAGATGCGGACCCAGCCGGCCAGCTTCTCCAGATCCCTCAGGATGGTCATCTGGAACACCACAGACACCAGGCAGTGCAGCAGGCTGTCCACACACACACACACACACACACACACACACACACACACACACATAAAGACACAGGATGTCAATCAACACTTTACAAGCACCTAGCACACAATACCTACAAACACACGCAAACACCCATACAGTAACTATTTTTCTCTATCCACACACACACACACACAAACAAACAAACAAACATCATTCCCATACTCAGCCTCACTTATCCCCATCATGGGCGGGGAAAACCCTCAAAACAGTATTTGCCTCTAAGCTTCTACTTATTGGCCTAAGGGAAATCCCATTAGGGCTTGCATTTCCACTCATGTGCCTCCAGTGCGCGTGGGTGGGCAGTGGGGAGGCAGTCAGTGACCAGGACTAAGGGAGTGGAGGAGAGGAGAAGGAGAGGGATAGGAAAAGGAAGAGGAGAAGAAGGAGGAGCGGAGCGGAGAAGGAGAGGAGAGGATGAGAAGAGAGGAGAGAAGGAGAGGAGAGGAGGAGAGGAAAGGATAGGAGAAGAGAGAAGGAGAAGGAGAGGAGAGAAGGACATCCCATCAGAGGATCTCCCCGTGTGTCCGTACCCGGCGTGGAGGAAGAGGGAGAGCCACAGCCTGTAGAACTGGTCTGGCACGTCTGGGTTGAGGAAGGGCAGCAGGCCGCACACATCGTCTAGACAGTGGATCTGTCGACAGACACGGGGTCAGTTCATCTGCTCCCACTTTGTTTAGCTCTGGGGTACCCTGTTGCTGTGTGGTCATGGTAACATGCAGACACAATGACACATAACCCAGAAATACAGGGTACATGACACACAAACACACACACCTGGGAGCAGAGGGTGGCTTCCTCGTGGAAGTACCCTTGCATGAACGAGCAGTATTCTCTTGTAGTGATCTCACACCTATCCAGAAGACCAGGAAAGAGAGAGAGAGAGAGCATGACAAGTCACACTTCCATCTCCTAACGGACACGGGATCTTTCGTCCTCGAACCCAGAGTCACCACGCGTATTGGGGAACATGTTCAGCAAACAAGGACATGGCACGTCAATATTGAACCACGTCAATAAACAAAACGACTGCAGTGGGACTGCAAGAGACACGGAACTCCGTGGGTCCTACCTGCCCTTGGTCCCTATGCAGCAGGGCCGGCCCTTGATGTTACAGTCCATGTGTCTGTAGCCTGTGTGGTTGGACTTCCGGGGGAACGTGCAGAGCTAGGGGGGGGAAGGGCAGAGTGACGTCCACGGACGTGCCTCGAGATGAGATAGTTCTGTCGCTAACGACGAAAGGGTTGGTTGCCGTGGCAACGGCGCCGTCACTCACCGGCCACTGTGTGATGTCGTCTGGCCAGATGTGGGGCTCCGCCGAGGCAGGCTCCTCGCAGGTCCTGCTCCCAGCATGCAACAGGAGACAAAGAAAAAAGAGACAAAGAAAAGACACACTGATACACTGGTAGTGGTTTAACACAAGAGTTTTTCGGCATCAGTGTTATAGTTGTTCACATGAGATCGAATCTGTTTAGTTTCGACAAAGCCTGAGACAGAGAACGTGACAGACAGGCAGACACAAAGACAGACAGACAGATAGACAGGTAGGCAGACAGACAGACAGATAGACAGGTAGGCAGACAGACAGACAGACAGATAGACAGGTAGGCAGACAGACAGACAGACAGACAGACAGGTAGGCGGACAGACAGACAGACAGACAGACAGACAGACAGACAGACAGACAGACAGACAGACAGACAGACAGACAGACAGACAGACAGACAGGTAGGCAGACAGACCTGGGGTCCTGGTGACACACAGATCCAGAGGACCTGATGACGTCCACATCCGTGTTCTTCCACTTTATAAAGGTGGCCAGAGTCTCCTGCACACAACCAAAGAAACAGACCCGTCTCATTTAGTCATGTAACAATGCTGGGGGGATCAGCAATGTGTGTGTGTGTGAGTGCGTGCGTGTGTGAGTGTGTGTGAGTGTGTGTGTGTGTGTGTGTACCGAGCACTGGGTTGAGAGCGTCTGGACGCAGCCAGAGTTGTCATTCTGGACGCAGCAGCCGGACTCTCTCTCCAGGTCCTGGGCCATCTGGATGAGCCGGACTATCTGGCTGTCCTGACGGATACACGGGGAGAACTTGGCCCCCAAATGGATCAGGTCATCCTGAGAGAGGGAGAAAACACAAACACAATAAACCTGGCAACCCGGCAGAATTGGGCAAACCACTCTTTACAGAATACAATACGGAAAACAACAATCCACATTGAGTGGACACCACTTGAAAGTGACGCTAAAAATGACTACAAAAATGACATACAGCTGGAAGCTTCCCTACAGTACAGTACAGTAATAATACAGTAATAATACTGTACAGTGTAACATCAACAGAGAGTTTGAAATAAGTACTTTCTGCTTCAACTTCTATATTTGACCCAGGTCTGCTCGGTAGCTAACAGGTTGAGAAGAGAGTGTGAAGAGACTGAATACTCACAGAACCAGGCCCGATCCAGAAGTTCTCCTGCTGGACGTACTTGACGCTCTCATAGATGCCCTTGTTCTTCAACACCTACAGGGGGCACCAGAGAGACACCATCAGACACAGGCACGATCCATCTGATTCTGCGAAAATCCGGCCATCACTAATCCACAGTCCGAGGACAGTCCGTCCACAAAAGACAGCATACTGTTATTTGCGTTGGTTAAATCCACTTGAGATTTAAATGAAACATCCCAAACAAGCCTTCAGCCCTCTCTGACAGTCTGACGCGAGGAGATTGACTCCACTTCAGTTTAAAGAGCAGGCCCTGCTACTCTTCTATGGTCTCCCCAGTATCGTCCACCAAGACAGTGCTGAACCCCAGGTAGCAGTCCCAGGGTGGGGTGGCTCACCAGGTCGGAGGTGGAGTGCTGGGCGAACCCCACAGGGGCAAAGCCGTAGGTGCAGCAAGCCAGCAGGGTGATGACCACGTGGACGAAGGTGATCCAGTAGGTGAAGTAGGGCCTGGTGGGGGAGAGGGGAGGGTGGAACAAGGTACTGTGAGAGGAGTTCCTAAGGCTCTCGTTAAATCATTCATCCAGAGGAGGAGGCCGTGAAAGCACATGGGCTGAATGCTCGTCTCCCGGAAAGCAAAGTTTGGAGGCTCAAGAACGCGTGCACACATGGGCGCGTGTGTAACATTAGTGCGTTTAGTCATTTAGCAGACGCTCTTATCCAGAGCGACTTACAGTAAGTACAGGGATATTCTCCCCGAGGCAAGTAGGGTGAAGTGCCTTGCCCAAGGACACATCGTCATTTGGCACAGCCGAGAATTGAACCAACAACCTTCTGATTAATAGCCCGACTCCCTAACCGCTCAGCCATCTGACCCCACATTAGGCATGCTTGAAAGAGAGAGAGAGACGAGTTTTGTGCCAAAAAAAGAAGAACGGACGTGCATTTTAACAGAACGCTTCTGCAAAGCCTACTACACGTCCGTCCGATCCTTGCGCCAACAACCCCATAATAACCAACCCCGCAGGCCCCCCCCCCAAAAAAAACCCGTTGCCCCCGGCGACCTCACCTGTGACTGTGGAAGTCGTCCAGCTGCTGCTGTACGTGGCTACTGATGCTGCGGCGGTAGTGGCGGTTCAGCCACTTGCCCACCACGCCCATCCCGTACTGCCGCTTGGGCCGGTCGAAGGCAAAGTGCTTCACCTTGGAGGCGATGCGCCGGCCGCGCTCGGGTCCCCTGGTGGCCTCGTGCAGGGCGGCGGGGGCCTTGGAGAGGTCCTTGCTGTGGAGGAGAGAGGGAGGGAGGAGAGCAGGTCAGAGAGGAGAGGAGGGGGCAGGTAGACAATGACGTGAGAGAGGAGGGAGGGAGGGGTATGGAGGACTATTGACAGCGGGGAGAAAACACACTCAAATGCACCTTGAACACATGTCGTCTCCATCTATCCATCCCTGCCTTCCCTCCATCCTCCCATCTCTAGTCCCCTGCTTCCCCCCTCTCCCTCCTTCCTGCTTGTGGAGCTACTCACTGGCTCTGGTAAGGCTCGGGGTGGTCCATGGGGGCAAAGGAGGCCGACATGGGGGGAGACTCAAACACGTCGTCCGCCATAGAGTACAGCTCATCATGGGCATCCACCTGGAGGGGGGGGGGGGGGGGGGGGGGGGGAGAGAGTGAGAGTGACAGATAAAGAGAGATGATCAGATGGAGAGAGAGAGAGAGCGAGAGAGAGAGAGACATAAACAGTGAGAGAGACAGTGAGAGAGAGAGAGAGAGAGAGAGAGAGAGAGAGAGAGAGAGAGAGAGAGAGAGAGAGAGAGAGAGAGACAGAGAGAGGGAAGGGAGTGCGTGAGTAATCTTTGAAAAAGCGGAGGGCGAGTTCAAAAGACTTGTACGGCACAGACAGAAGGGTGACTGGGAGAGAGGAGAAAGAAAGAAAAAAAAGAGAGGAAGGCGGCCAGGAGGAGTTGAGAGGCTTCCTGACCTTGCTGTAGAACACGTTGGTGTCGACAGAGTCCACCGTGTCCTCCTCCAGCCAGCTGGGCCTGGCGAAGCTGCGGCGGGGGTAACTGCGGCCCGTCTGGGAGCCCGCCAAACCCGTACGCCCCTGGGGGGGGGCACAGAACCACATGTGCCAGTCAGAACAGCACAACCGGAGTGTTAGAGGGATACCCGTGCACGGTGCAGGGGCCCACGAGCACCAGACACCGTCTCTATCAGAGTCAACAAAAGACGCTACACGCCGACACGGAACCACATGCAGGAAACGTTCTACTCAGTCGATAGATAAGAGCTTTTGGTAAATCTCAACGTGCTTTCGTAGAAGCGCCCGATCGCAGATTACGAACGAGGGGCAGACTGAGGGAGACTAGGACCACACGACGAGCTAACACCGTGTCGACCTGCCGCAGCCCGTTGCGTCACTGACCTGAAAAACACAGTCGCTTTTTTACATTTTATTTTATGTCTCATCAAACTTTCGACCCATGACCCTTTGACTCCTCTTAACCAACCCCCCCTCCCCCCTCCCCCCTCAAACTGACCTTCATCAGGTTGGAGGCAGCGCGGATGCTCATGCGGGCCACCGACTCCCTCTTGCGGCGGGGGGGGCGGGCGGGGCCCGAGCGCTGGCTGGTGAAGGAGCAGAGGGAGGTCACCCCGGGGGTCAGAGGGCCCAGCGCCGTGTGGGGGGTCCGAGGGCCGCGATCCGGCTCGTCTGGGTAGCGGAAGGCCCTGCCCCGGGCCAGGGGGTCGACGATCTAGGGAAGAGAGAGCCGTTACTCAACACAGATCCATATGAAAAAATCCTCTCTTTAGGAAACTGAGATTTTCAAAAAGATACACCGAAGGATATTTATTATCCTACTCTGGCTTATGTGTTCAAATCTACCCATAATGTAGGCCTTCTGTTGAAAGAGAAGTATTCAGGAATTAATCTGTAACAAAAGAGTTAGTGATGACAAAGAATCACAAATCTGTGGGGGTCCGTCTGTGTGAGCGTGTGTGTGTGTGTGTGTGTGTGCGTGAGAGAGAGAAAGAGAATGTCGAGGCTTGTTATGAAGCCTTGCCAGGAAGCGTACTGGACGCAGGTGACGGAACTAAAACGTGTGTAAACCAAGCTGCTCTTTCTCTCTCTCTCTCTGTGTGCCTCTGCCCTGCTCTCTCTCTCTCTATCTATCCCTCCCTCTCCCTCTCCCTCTCCCTCTCCCTCTCCCTCTCCCTCTCCCTCTCCCTCTCCCTCTCCCTTTCTCTCTGTCTCTCTGTCTCTCTGTCTCTCTGTCTCTCTGTCTCTCTGTCTCTCTGTCTCTCTGTCTCTGTCTCTCTCTCTCATACACAGAGTGAAGGAATATGCCTATGACCCAGTAAGGACCAGTAAGGACATGCTCCAGTGCTGCTGCTGCTGCTGCTGCTACCTTGGGCATCTTGGAGGCAGCAGGTGAGTCGAGGCCCTGGTCCATGCTGCCGATGGTCTCCGGCTCCCGGTACTGGGCCTTGAGCTTGCCGTAGCGCTGGCTGCAGTGGCGCAGGCTCTTCCGCTGCCATAACTGCTGCTTGGTCTCGCAGTCCTCCCCCACGCCAAACCACTGGGCTGTTCCTCTGGAGGGGGGCGTACGTAAGGAGAGAGAGGCAGAGAGAAAAAGAGAGAGTGAAGCAGTGAGAGAGAAAGTTCGGAGAAACTTTGGATGTGACAATAAGTGTTCCAAATGTTGCATTGGTGTTAACACATATAACAGGGAATCTGCTGGTCGGACCCCTAGGCTTCTGGAACCTTCCTCCCAGAAGGTCCACATTCTAGCTCTGTCCATGTCTGTCCTTCCCCTTGACACACACACACACACACACAGTCTCCTACCTGCGTATGCTCTGTGACAGGGAGGTCTGCCTGCGGAAGGCCGCCCTCCTGTCCCCAGCGTAGCCCCCTCCCCCTCCTCTTCCACCCCCTGCGGAGTCGGCTTCAGACAGGGGACTGGCCTGCTGCACGCTCACACTCTTCTTCAGGGACGGACGCAGGGGCTGGACGGGGGGGGGGGGGGACAGGCAGTTAGCACAGCAGCACCGAGACATGAAGCTATGCTAAATGGGATAGCCGCGGACACATGCTAACAGTGACCGACCAGGTCAAAGAGGAGGTCCTCGTCCGCTCGCGCGCACACACAATACAAGCTGCGCCAATTAGAGTGACCGGAAGGGTCATTAGTCGTCGTATTCTGTTATCCCGGATGCGGTGGCTTCATTAAAAGAGACGGCCGAGTCGGCGTGTCGCTGAGTCATTCAGACAGTTAGAGGAGCGCGGGGAGAACCATATGGTCTGTCTGCGAGGCGACCAGCGGGGCTCGGCTTGTTAGAGAAGAGGGCTTTTACGGCGAGAAGCATGGGAGCATCCCCTTGGTACAGGCTTGGGCATTCACACACACACACATACACACACTCCAAAGAGTGGGATTGCGCATAACATCCACACACACACGTACTCGGAAGATTGAGCGCCACACACATGCAAAAAAGCGGAAAGTGGGATTGCACGCACGCACACACACACACACACAGACGACTATGATGATTTGTGACAAGGCGGGGTATAGGAAGTGTTTCATCCGTGAAGGAGCAGATCATTTGGGGCTAAATAACCACTTAACGTGAAGGGCTCCCCCCGGGGGCCGGGCAGACATTGAGGAGAGGAGAAGTGAGTTATCCAGGACAACGGAGGCCTGACAAGACCCAATCCACTGACCCCGGCTTCACTCCTCTCCATTCTCCCTTCCTCAAGTAGACACACACTCGTCCACTAGGAGTTTGAGGGAGACGTCGGAGACCAGCGTGGAGGCACCGGGAACGATGCAAACGCGTCCGGACAAATCCCAACGTGAAGGAATTCCAAATGTGATTTTGAAGTTGCTTTGTCGCGTGTATCAAAGAAGCCTGTGTCTATGGTGGATGCTTCCTCTTTTCAGCTAAACTGTACCATAGCTGTGGGTTATATAAGGGGAAATGGGATGTGGGAGGCCCCGGCCAGGTTACAGAGCCTGCCTGCCAGCTGTTCCAAATGCCGGGCTGTCCAATGATATTACATACATGGAGACTGGGGAGGTACCATATTACTCTGTGTTAATGGTAAGGCCCTTTAACTGGGGGTGGGGCCCCAATAAAACCCAATAGCTAGCTCTGGAACGGCAAAGAGCATATGGAACCACGCAGGACTGTGTCTTAATTATACTGGATGGCTCAATAAAGATGGGGAGATGGCGTTTCAAGAGCAGACATTCCTGTATGCTCTCTTTCCTGTTCCAAAAGCCAGTATGTTGGACTGAAGACCCCTTCTACCAAGTCTCAAGCAGAGTTAGAAAGGCTTCATAGACATTTGGAACTCGATGTGCCTTTAAATGTGTACAAAATAGGTCTGACGGGGATGTTTTGAAAGGGATTTGAAAGAGATAGGGTCAAGGGTCAAGGTCCAGGGTCAGGGTTAGGGTCGTGGTGGTGTCACCTGTTTGACATGATCAACTCCCTTTTGCTGCTCCTCCTCTGGGGGCGGGATGGCTATGACCAGACTGGGCGGCTTCTTGCTTTTCAATCGGCTGTCTGATTGGCTGCCGTTGGGGGGTGGCTCCTCCCCTTCCTGCGACGACATCTTTTCTTAGCTCTGAGGAACGGACGTGAACATACATAAACAAGAACAAATTAGTTTTGAGGAAATAGTAATGGGAACTAAACGAAAAAACACACTATACTAGCAGGGCCAACTGTCACACATTGGCGGTGAGACACGCATTTCAACCAGTTCATACGCTCTCCCGCCACACATTGTATTTGTCACGCTAATTTTGGTTGGCCCCAACAAATCTCACTCCAAGGTGACAAAGTAAGCAGCCCTGTACTAGCTATATTTTCTATATAATTGTCACACATCATTTCCTGAGGTACTGTATGTACCCTCACATCCTGTGTGGTTGTGGTCACCCAGCACCAAGAACCTCTAACCATCTTGTCACAAAGATGATCCCAACAAATTGGTCACAAGATTCACTACTTCAATAAGCCACACCGCAGACGAAACTGTTCTTAGAAAAAATAACCTTTGTTCCTTGAGTTTTTCTAAAATAGCAGTTTCCCGCTTTCACACAAAGGTTCTGTGCACTAAAAGATCCACATCAAACAATTGGAGATATCCCTTCCTGGAAGCCTGCTAAATTTCCACTGTGTCTTAAATCCACAGCCATGCCATGGCAAAGAGCATCCAGCTATACGTGGACTGGGTCAAAAGGCCAGAGGGGTAGTCTTAAAACTTAATCTACAGAACATTACAGGCCTTAGCGTAGCCTCCATCAGCAGGAGACCTGGTAACCTATGCTAAGCTAATGCTAAGCTAATGCTAAGCTAATGCTAAGCTAATGCTAAGCTAATGCTAAGCGCACTCAATAGCTACTGCCCTGCTCTGAGTAGATATAGCTCATATGACTGGGGACAGCTCCCTAGAGAGAAACCACCCACTAATGTCCTCCATAACCATCAAAAGAACAGGTGGAATCTAATGATGGTCTGTCATAACCAACAAGGTTAGTTTCTTTTTTCTTCCCCCCAAATACAATAATAGTTCACTCAATGTCCATTTAATCTAATGAAAGCTTGGGCCAGCACACACACAGGCAGACATGCAATTAGCTAATTGGTTACTGCCCGCTTCAAAGCCAAGTGAGCTTTTAATAGTTTGGATGTTGGGACAGTGACCAATCTATCGAAGGTTTTCCAGCTATTGATTACAGCATGACAAGGCCCTGAAGGAGCAGTGTCGGGTTATTTTGAAAGGTGAGACCATAGAGGGCTCAGTAGTCGTGCGAATGGATGTGCAGACGAAAAATGCACACATACATACGAACAATATTTACATTAATTATGTGCATTAAAGAGTAGACATACAATATAAAGAATGAATGCACATATACACACACATGCAGGTTATACATGAAAGAGTAGGGAAAGAACAAGAGAAAAAGTAAAAAGAAGGAGAGAGGATCACAGACCAAAGCTGATTGCAAAAAACACATTTGACTCATCAAAGAGTCACATGCTTTTGAGGAACAATTATGTTTTTTGCTTCCAGTGAACAAGCAACAAATCACAAGACGCTCAGTTTGATTCATCACCAAAACTAACGCTGGCCGTGGGGAAAACACCAGAGCCTGAAGACAACAATTCCTCTAACTCAGCACTAAATTGCCAAATCACCAAATTGTGCTAAATAGCTTCAAGAAAATGGCAAGGAGTGGACTCGCTTTACTGGCAGCTCCCTACAGTAATGACAGCCCCTAAAAAAAACGGTTTAGTATTCAGAGTATGCCTTAAGCCTTCCTCTGATTGTGTAAAACCTGTGCCAGTACATTCCTTACATCATCTCAGTCTCGGGGGGGAGGGGGGAGGGGGGGGGGGACAGCAGGAGGGAGACATTACACCAAAGAAGTCAATAGCATTGGGGAAGGGGGGGTTGGGGGGGGGTGTTCCTTGCATGCCAGGCAGCCACTCAGCTAATGAAATACCCAAGGCTTTCACTGATGTTTTATTAGAGGGGCCCAAGTGGTAGACGGTAACCGGCCGGCGTCTCACACGGCGGAGAGACTTCACCTTAGTCTCCCCTGCGGCCGGTCGGCAGCGGGAAAATAGGATTTCCTCTTCCATTGTTTCTTTGAAGCTACGGCCGTTTGATCATTTGCATACTGTACTTTTATCTTCCACGGTAAGCATGACTCATTCTCTTCCCTGGAAAGACTCCAGCACTTCATTTAGTGTCCGGATCAATTTATCCAACAGAATGCCAGAACAGCAGTACAGAACGTTTCCAAAAAAGCTTGTTGCTGTCAGATTATGCGAAGGAGGATAAAAAAAAGACTCCCAACATTCTAAACCCTTTGTTAGACCAGCGTCATGGTTACGGTACCATGGCCTATCTGGAACCATGTAAATACAGGTCAATGACCTGACAAGAGTGTCAAAAGGATTTTCATCTGCGGAAAATAAATAAATACAAAAACACACTGAAGGAGATTAGCAAAAGAGGAACATTGGGAGACATTTTCTATTTAACAGATAACCAAATTTGCGCGCAACATACATCTTAATACCCAGTGGGAAAAAAATAAGCTGTGGGATTATAAAAAGGTTTGCTCTTCGGGAAAACTTCTCTCCATAGTTTCAGCAACATTTCATCTCCAGACTGAGCAAGTGATCAATGTGTCACGTTTCTCCTGGTGTTTGTGTTAACTTGATAAACATTCACCTGTAATAATGAACCACAAGTTTGTCTGAATGAGAGTATCTTCTAGAATCAGAATCATCAATGTTTGCCCAGACAAGGAATTTGCTTTGTTACAGAGTTTTGGAACAGCATCTGAGAGATAATTAGACAATGGCTAAGAGGAAACTTGTTTCTGTTCTTTCCGCTTTATTTCCTGTCCAATCCTGTCTCCCTCCTGTATTTTCCAATGGGCTTCGAAAAGCAGACGAGAAAAGTTCAAATGACTCAAGCACACAGCCTGATGACATGCAACCAGACTCCCAGGCAAACAGTTCGACAACCTCGTGAGTCAAACACGTGTCACTGTACAGGAGGGACATTCAGGGGTGAGTGACATCAGCCATTGTGCGCTTCTCTTGTGACACAGAAAACAGCCTGTCATCCCAACCTCTTCCCTGCAGACCTCCTCTCCCTCAGTCTCGATCCATCTGTGCTGAAAGGCAGCGTGAAGAAGCTACAGCCATCCAGCAGGGCTGCATATCTTCATACTGTACAACCAGCAAGGTAGCATAGCTACATATTTACATCCAGCAAGGTAGCATAGCTACATATGTACAGTAGGGTATCATATATACAGTAGGGTAGCATATATACAGTAGGGTAGAATATATGCAGTAGGGTAGCATATATACAGTAGGGTAGAATATATGCAGTAGGGTAGCATATATACAGTAGGGTAGCATATATACAGTAGGGTAGAATATATGCAGTAGGGTAGCATATATACAGTAGGGTAGCATATATACAGTAGGGTAGAATGTATACAGTAGGGTAGAATATCTCTCCGTATATAAGGTAGCATGTCTACATATACACATTAGGGCAGGATAATTCCATATATACAGTAAGGTAGCATAATTCCATAGATACAGGAGGGTATGCTTTATGAGGTGCCTGGCCTGTAGTAAGTGTTCTTTATCAGAACCGCATGAATGAATCAGTTTTCCTCCTTGTGTTTGGGTCTTTGGCGGGACGGTGAATGCGTGTCCGTGTTAGCGTGCGACTGTGATGCCAAGCTCTAACTATTGTCGTGCGCCAGCTGTCGTCCTACACTGTAGCCTTGGAGACAGGCAGGAGCAGGTTCCCCCTCAGAAACGTCAAGGTCTGGGAGCTGTCTGAACTTGCTAGCCACTCAGGATAGACAGCCACCTCTGGCTCTGACCCCCACAGCCCCCCAGGATAGGGGGGGGGGAGGGGAGGGTGGCGTCAGGTTTCTCCTAATCTGTGTTGTGGACTGGGTTTGCCCCAGCAAAGCATGCTCGGGGTAATCTGAAGGTTCCTTCAGAAAGGGTTTGAAGAACCGCCAGGCGCCACTATGACTTCTAGGTGGACAGTGACTGAAGAGGTCACCTGGTTGTCATGTTCACAAAGACATGCGCTGAAATATGTCAAGTACCACAGTACCAAATCATTATGGCTTCAACAACAAACTGACCCCAACTGAATATTGTGCGAAGGATAATTCAGTGCCCATGACTGAAGGGGATGACAGAGGATATGAGATCATTTTGAAGGGGGGGGGGTCTCAAATGATTTGCTGAAACTCAACACAATTTTTTGTTGCATTCTGTGCCGAGGGAAAGGCTGAGGCTTTCCCACTTACAGAGCGATTTGACACCAGGGCTGGGTGTCGCCCAACGAGCCTTCACAACTACCCTTGAGCGTTTCCGGGCCCAAAACAGGAACTGTCCGTCAGAATGACTTCTCACCCAGCCATTCTGCCAAAGTTAACCCTCTTGTCTTGAAAGACAGAGGAGAGTAAACCTGGATGAACCGAGAACCGCAAGCCTTTTTTTGGTCAACTTGACAACGTCGAGATCTTTCGAGGGCGTCTAGTTTCACATCCCACATACACTTCAAAAGAAGGCCAGGAGTTGGCGAGTTTGTGCGCGAGCGTGAGCGAGCAGAGATAGTCCTCTGTTTATCCCGGGAGCTGACACAATAAAGGCCATGCGAGTCATGCAGAGTAGGGCATGAGAGAGACCGCAGCACGGGCTGTTAGTGTGGCAACAGAAACTACCCCTGCCATCTTGAATCTTAGCCGCAACTCTGTTGTGATCGTGATGACATCGTTGCGCAACACACAGTGTCTGCTTGTGATAAAAGAGCGGTCATCTGAATAGACGTGTTGCCGTTTGATCCTGTACTTTCTTGCAGTCTCTCTAACGAGTAGAAATCTTTTTTTTTAAACAGCCCTGGTCTGGAAATCCATCTGACACACACTCCCTAGCATTCCACAGCCCAAAACCTGCATTCTCCACTTTCCACAGTTTGCATGTCTAAACCTGCATGGCGGGCGGGAAGCTTACCACAAATACCACTCCTACACCCATCATGACCCAATAAGTCTGAGATAACCTCATACATATTTGATGCATACACACACTCTCAGTGCTGTAGCAGTGCTTGTCTAACTACTTCCAAGATGGTGGGTCAACACTGCCAACATGCCAGGCATGTTTTTTTTCCAGATTATAATCAAAGCAGCAATGCCCACAGAGTACAGAAGCACAGGCAGACGGCCAGCCAGATTCTCAAGACTGGTAGTGAGATCGAGTCATTGGTTCACTCACGCTGTGAGTGATCTTAACAAGACACAGCAGGGGGCTCGAGACACACGTTACAGTACATGCAGGCAGAACATTCAGTGACATTTCACACTCAAAAGCCTCTCCTCAAAGACAACACCAGGGAATTGGAGATGGGATCAGGCTTTTAGCCACCCGCTTTTGAAGAGAACCGCGATTACAGTTCAGTGATAAAGATTTATTGAACCATTAACATGAATTGACTCTGTGCACCCAATTACGGGCTTTTTGAGGTTTTCTGTATCGCGTATTTGGTTGTCAAACCTAGAAGCTAATGCTTCAGGCGGACACGTGAGTTGGCATGACGATGCAGGAAAGAATGAGCTACTCCGGAGCTACTCCTGGGATCAAGGCATGGTTGCTATGAGATCCACAAGGCCCTGCTAACTGGCAGACATGTTTCAGCACAACAGCTGAGGACAACTGAAACCAAGAGAGGCCCCCAGGAGGGGAAACGAGCAGCATGTCTACATACAAACTGTCCAAGAGTGGACTCTTGAACGAAATCAATCTGTGTCAGGAATTCTAAATACCTGTTTATCCAAAGTCGGTTCTCTTTCAAAGTCTTCTAATAGTGAGTTACCTATGCTGTATTTGAACAGTTCAAAATTCTCTGCTTTGTTTTTCCATTGGCTTGGTAGCAGGTGCACTTGTGGTGTAACTGAATTTTCAGGTAGCAGCTATAGGCAGGTGCTGAATGGTTCAGCAGAGTACATAACTGCCTACTATACTACACTGAGTTTAACTCAATTACACTACAGAAGACATCTCTTCCTCTGGCTTTCATTTCATATTGGTCATAAATCTACTGAGTTCACCTCTTTCTCAGCCTTGTAAACATGGTGTTATCTAACAAAGGGTTTCATCAATGACAAAGTGTGACATCTGGAAACAATTGGAGCTTCATAAGGCTTTTTAACAGCCTACAGTAAAATGCATTCAATTAATTGCTTTGCATGTCGTACATTTGGCAACAATGGGAAAAGCATTACGAAATATGTTGCAACTGTGAAACAATGAACTACGTTTATCATCCTGCATAATTTAAAACCATCGGTTTGACCATCGGTTAAATTTTCCGGAAGCTTTTAACTTTTCATAGAGCTAATGTCCATGATTAATAGACAAACTGCCAAAGAAAGTTACATTGTCATTTCCTAATCAAATGTCTGTGACAGTTGTGTCAACATTCAAACCTTCCCACATTTTTTGAAGCAATGGTGGGGAAGTTTAAAAGAAGTTGGAAGGTGGTTCGGAAAATAAAGAAAATTATAATTGTCCTGGACATAACAACGGATATATAATTGTCAGGCACCATCCATACAACTTGCTAAATATGAATTGACGTATGTACCAACCATTTACATTAGGTTATCCCACGAATGTATTTATTTTCCATGTGCAATGCCTTTTTGTTGTTTCCCTGTCCAAGACTATAAACGCCTTTCTTCTTGACTATACCACATTGTGTTTAAGTCACTTTCGCTTCTAAACTTGAATAAAAAGATACATTTCTAAAGAAACACTCACCTTTAAATTAACCGTTTATGAATCAGTCATCAGTTATTCCCGCTAAGTTAAAAAATTATGTTTCATAAATAACTATAATGTAGCGGCAACGTGTTACTAGACTTCCCTTCTTTCCTGATATTCTTGACTGCAGCCAGATTCACAGTGGAGGAGGGCGGAGTTAATGGTCATACAGCTAACGCTGTTTTAGTCAGAGGCAATTATTATTATTTTTTCCTAACAATTGTTGGTTGCAGATAAACAATATATAGAGGTAACGTGTGTCCCACAAAACATCTTGAGAAGATGAATACAAATTGAAATCTAAATAACTCGGGATTGACAGTGGGCACCCATAGACCTAATGTGAGGACTGTACACACCTATCAAGACAACATGTTTAATTTAAAATGCATAATTTACTAATCATAAAGTACTTCAGTAAACTGTAAAGTATATCGTTTTTATTGAAAATAGCTTTCAATAAAAAACTTTCGGATAGGTTACTGTAAAATTAGGCAATAAACTTGACCTTACAAGTCTGTCTTTGACTTAATTAGGCCATCTAGTGGTTACATCATAATACATTCCAAACATAATGATAGATCAAAATTATAAACATGATCATATTTCATGTTTTATTAACTACAAGATCATCTTACAACAATGACTTCCAGGCAATTACAAATCATCAATTGACAAAATCACTCTTCATAAGGAATTGTATACACTACATGAGGTCAAATGAGTTCAAAGCAACAAAACATGGTTCAGCCATATAATGATGTTCTATCTGAGCATCGTTATCAGTTCAAATGATCTATAGAGGATTATGTCAACAAGGATGGAAAGTAAAGTAAAGGAACTGTGTGAGAACATTATGTTAATGTCTGTATTCCAAGTTCAAGTTCAAGGCAAGTTCCTCAGGCACATAGGATTTACACAAAAACAATCACTGATTGTGTTGAACTTCACCCAGGTTACCAAGATGTTGTAACTGAAAAAAAGTGTCAATAATCAGTGTCAATGAAAAGTTATAAAATACAACTTTTTTTTGGGACACGATTCATACTTATTCCAAATCCTCTGAAAACATCACCAGGCTATCTTAATGTATGTAGCTTATTCCAGAATCCATTCAAACCCCACATTGCAGAGTAATCCTCAGGCATACATTAGTGGTTGTATGAGTAGAAGAACAGAAAGGCCTCTTTATTTACCATAACCGATGTCACTGTTGTGGGGCAACACCCCAGAATCATTTCCTTTAAAACATTTTCTTTTTTTTTTACCACCTTCTCCACTCTCACTCACTCTCTCTGACACATACATCATAAATGTATCTTAGTTACATTCATTACCATTCACTATGCTTCTATCAATGTTAATACAAGGGAACCCTTAGCAGCCAACCTTTCAAATTGGGATCGAATACGCTCACTTCTTTAATGATTCACACTTACCCAGAATACTAACGGATGATATAAATGATCAGTATCTAAGAGATTATATACAGTAATATTCATGATTTCAAACATTGTGATTAGATGACATGGATTGGTTAGGAATACGATTGAAGGAACCCGTCGGCTGTTTCACTCTCCTTCCTGTTGACTCGTGTTCTCAATGCACCTACAGGACAGTGTGGCAAAGATCCACTTGGAAAAAAGTAGAACTAAAAAGGAATTCATTCAGAAGAATAACTGATTACCGAGAGCATTTTGATTTCCATTGTTGGGTTAGTTGACTGTTAGACTACTTCCCACACCTCAGGTGGAGGTCAGGTCATAGCTGGGGGTCAGGGGGGTCAGGGGGGGTCAGGGTTGAGAGGTCAGCTCACAACTTGGACTGCAGGGGCTTCAGGTACTTGTGGTACGAATCGTGAACCTAAGGGAAGACGTGAAAGACAAAACAAAACTTGTTAGGACACATTCCTCATGTAAATTCTGATTTGGTTTCTCCTGTTCAGGACTGGCCTTCCATCACCTGGGTTTACAGTTGATCTCTCTGATACTGACAACTAGAGCTTCCCTAAATTCCACTCCCTTCAACCGAAACAGGAATTATTCCTTGACCCTCCCCGTGTATCCCTGGTGACCCTCACCTCGGTGCGGTTGAGCGGCGACTTGCGGGCCCACTCGAACATGTTCTCGTAGACCTGGCCGTCGTAGCGTCCCAGGACGGAGTTGAGCATCTGGTCGCGGTAGTCGTAGGCGTCCACCAGCGCCACGGCGTTGGGCCTCAGCTGGGCCAGCAGCTCCTTCACGCGCTGGTTCGCCTGGTTCACCTGGGGCACGCTCAGCAGGTCCGCCTGGAGGGGAGGGAGGGGAGAAATGTCACCTCAGCAGAGAGGCATGTGGACGTGCAATCGGGGGGGGTGGGGGGGAGAGGGGTTGCCATGGTTACCTGCAGGAAGTCCCCGGAGTGCAGGGTGACGCCGTGCAGGGCGTACAGCAGAGCCAGGCCGCTGAGGACCGAGTGCACGCCGGTGTCCCCGATCTCCCCCAGCTTGGCTGCAAACAGCTTCACCACCACGTAGTGACAGTGGGCCTGGGAGAGGGGAGGAGAGAGAGACACAGAGGGACAAAGAGAGTTGGAGAGGAGGGGAGGAGAGAGAGGTAAGGAGGGGAGACCGAGTGAGACAAGGGGGTGGGGGGGAGAGAGACAGAGAGAGAGAGAGAGAGAGAGAGAGAGAGAGAGAGAGAGAGAGAGAGAGAGAGAGAGAGAGAGAGAGAGAGAGAGAACAGAGTGACAGAGAGAGAAAGGCAGCAGGAAAACAAGAGGATATCAGACACGTGATTGTGAGGGAGGAAAGTCATTAAGAGAGGAATGAATCAGCTACGACTTGACTGGAGAAACAAAAGGAGCGAGGGGAGTGGGTGTGCTGCTGGACTGTTCCTGGAGGTGGACTGTTCCTGGACGTGGACTGTTCCTGGAGGTGGACTGTTCCTGGAGGTGGACTGTTCCTGGAGGTGGACTGTTCCTGGAGGTGGACTGTTCCTGGAGGTGGACTGTTCCTGGACGTGGACTGTTCCTGGACGTGGACTGTTCCTGGAGGTGGACTGTTCCTGGAGGTGGACTGTTCCTGGAGGTGGACTGTTCCTGGAAATGGACTGTTCCTGGAAATGGACTTACGTCTGCGGCTCTGACCAGGTCTATGGAGCTGCGGTTCCAGGCGTCCTCCTGACTTCTTCTCTGCTGCAGCTCCTGCTGGATACTCTTTGCTGCCAGCTCCACCAACCTACACACACACCATACGCACACACACACACACATTAGTGAGTACAGCATAACATACTGAGTTACCTCTCATTCGATCTTCAACCCCCTCACTTCCTCATCTCTCCATTGTTTCCTCTACGCTTCCCCACAACCCTTAACACCTGCTGCCCTCCCCCCCCCCTCCCTCCCTCCCTCCCTCTCTCCCCTCCTCTCCTATCTCCCCTCCCCTCTCCCCCTCTCTCCCCCCCTCCCCTCCATCTTACTTGGCGGCCCGCAGCTTGTACACCTCCACCAGGCTGGCCAGGTCGTTGATGTTGACCACGGTGGGGCGGGCCGACACGGGCTGGGGCTGCAGCCTGCGCTCTGATTCGTTGAGGTAGGAAACGATGCCGCTCAGCTGTTGACCCCCCCGCGCCTGCCGGTAGGACTTCATCAAGAACCTGTGTGTACACACACACACACACACACAGTGTAAACACACCTCGATCACACACCCACAGTATAAAAGACACAGTCCACGTACACAAATGGCTGTACTTGCAATAGCAGTCAGATGCAAATGTTTGCAGACCTATAATCACTGGAACATGAACACTGACAATATAGTCGTGTTAAGTGTGTTTTATTTTGGTTCCCTTGACATTAAAGTCCATTAAACTGGGTCTGTGATCCAGAAAGGGGCCAGTTTGACCTGAATACGTTCTCGTTCAGCTACTGTGGTCTCACACCCATGCCACTGTGGGTTTCACTCAGTCATTCAGAACAGGTTCTTTTGACTCTGCATTCCAGCGGAAATTACAACTGCTGACAAGCAGTCCAATTTTAAATAATAGGGTTTCAGCATTAGACACTGGGTAAGTATTGGGTGTCCAATTACATCGAAGGAATCGTGGTTTACTGACGTGGGAATGTGTCATTCGTGGGTGTCAATGTGTGCGCGTATGTTTGAGAGGGATAGAGATGCGTGTGTGTGTGTGTGTGAGAGGGATGGAAGGAGACTTGTGTGTGTGTGTGTGAGAGTGTGTGTGTGTGTGTGTGAGAGATAGAAAGTGGTGTGTACCTGGCGGTCTGCAGCATCATGACAGTGTTCTCCCCCTCGTAGGTGCAGGTGGGGGTGAAGGTGACGTAGATGTCCGGCAGGCCGCTGCTGCGCGAGTAGCCGTGGCCGCCACATGACATGCGGCACACCTCGATGCCCGCGTTGGCCGTCCAGGTGGTGAAGGCTTTGAGGCCCGCGGAGAGGGCGTGGAGCTGGGGGGAGGAGGGGGGAGGGTTAGGTACATTTCACTATCACAGCATATAGTCTCTGAGGAAAGTAGCTGTATGAAGTCATTCGGTTCTGAACCCATTAGCACAGGAGTTTCTGGCACCTGGACAGCCTCGGTTACAGAAGGGCAGGGGTTCTGAACCCGTTAGTATAGGTGTTCCTGGCATCGAGACAGCCTCGGTTACAGGAGGGCAGGGGTTCTGAGCCCGTTAGTACAGGTGTCCACCGGGACAGCCTCAGTTACAGGAGGGGAGGGGTTCTGAACCCGTTAGTACAGGTGTTCCTGGCACCTGGACAGCCTCAGTTACAGAAGGGCAGGGGTTCTGAACCCGTTAGTACAGGTGTCCACCGGGACAGCCTCGATTACAGAAGGGCAGGGGTTCTGAACCCGTTAGTACAGGTGTTCCTGGCACCAGGACAGCCTCGATTACAGAAGGGCAGGGGTTTTGAACCCGTTAGTACAGGTGTTCCTGGCACCGGGACAGCCTCGGTTACTGGAGGGGAGGCCGGGCGGTGAAGGGTTACCTCGGGCAGCTCACTGAAGTCCCCGTGGCTGATGTCCCCGGTGATGCGGTGGTACGTCTGGTTCATGTACTGGCCCACAAAGTGGAAGGCGTAGGCCGTGGCCAGCAGAGGAAACAGCTTGTGCTGCTGGGTCTGGTAGTCCAGGATCTGGGGCTCTGGTTCCCTGGGGAGAGGAGGGGAGGGGGAGAGGGCGGATGGATGCACACAGATAAAACATAAAAAGCCTTTTTCACGTCTGGGGCTTTTGTGATGGCGAACAGAGGCTGGTGTGTGTGTGAATGAATGCATCCCTCTGTGGCCTGTGTGCATGAATGAAAGTGCGTGTGCCCCCCCCCGCCGCCGCCCCGACCCCTCCCCCTCCGCGTCGCTTACCCCGCGCGGATCTCCGACTGGTGTCGGACCACGCTGTAGCGCACGGCGATAGTGCAGGCCTTGGAGAGGGCGCGGGACGACTCGCCCACGATCATGGAGCGGATGAAGACCATGGTGCCGTACGTCAGCTTGGAGCTGGGGGGCTTCACGTACGTGCCATCTGGCTCCACCTGGTGGCAGGGGGAAGGGGACACACACACACAATCAGCGTCGCGAGAATACGAGAACTGGTGCTGGATTCCCCCCCTCCCGAGTGTCCCGGTGACTTGGTTGTTCTGGAACACGGCGCCCCCCCCCCCCCCCCACCTTGGCAAATTTCATCAGCATGTTCTCCCGAGGGATCCGCACGTTCTCCAGTTTCAGGTAGCCGTTGTCGACCTCGTCGAAGCCGAACTTGGGCCCGATGTCGCCGACCACAACACCTGGGAGGGACAGGAGAGGTAGAAAGAGAGAGAGAGGTAGAAAGAGAGAGAGAGGTAGAGAGAGAGGTAGAGAAAGAGGTGGAGAGAGGTAGAGAGGTCGAGAGAGAAAGAGAGAGAGAGGTAAAGAGAGAGAGGTAGAGAGAGGTAGAGAAAGAGGTCCAAAGAGAGAGAAAGAGAGAGAGGTAGAGAGAGAGGTAGAGACACACAGGAAAGAGACAACAGTATACCCAGAGTCACATACAGACAGGGCCAGAGACGTGCATCCACGCCGACTCACAGACACAGGTTGAGAGGGGGTACCTGGCAGGGGCATGTGGGTGCCCATGCTGCGGATGGCCACGATGAAAGCATGCAGGCCGTGGCTCTTGCCCTGGGTGTGGAGCTGGGCCAGCACTATGGCGTGGTTAGACGTCTTACCCACTGAGAGAGAGAGAGAGAGAGAGAGAGAGAGAGAGACAGAGAGAGAGAGAGACAGAGAGAGAGAGACAGAGAGAGAGAGAGAGAGAGAGAGAGAGAGAGAGAGAGAGAGAGAGAGAGAGAGAGAGAGAGAGACAGAGAGACAGAGAAAGAGAGAGAGAGAGAGAGAGAGAGAGAGAGAGAGAGAGAGAGAGAGAGAGAGAGACAGAGAGAGAGAGAGACAGAGAGAGAGACAGAGAGAGAGAGAGACAGAGAGACAGAGAGAGAGAGAGACAGAGAGAGAGAGAGAGAGAGAGAGAGAGAGAGAGAGAGAGAGAGAGAGAGAGAGAGAGAGAGAGAGGTGGGTGAAGGAGAGGGGGAGAGAGAGAAAGAGAGAGAACATAAAGAGAGGAACCCCATAGATAGTGTGTCTGTTGTATTCACAGTTCACATTTCAAAAATGAAAACGACGTCTGTGGCCTTCCAGGTGACGGAAGATCTCAGCATGTGCACGCGTGCTTACGTCCGCCGGGCCACCACTTGATGGAGGTGACAGTGGGGCTGTTCATGACAAACTCCTGGGTGGCGGGGTCGTACGTCGCCGTGGTCTCCAGCCCGCGGAGGTGGGTGCCTAGGCGACGGGAGACACACGATGGAACAGCCAAACACACGCAAGAAACATAGAAGAAACAAGTTATGTATAATATGACTGAGGTAACATACAGGTTTCAAGGAATTATATTTAGCAGCATTGGGAAAAGTATTGGCTATTGGATGGGTCAGGACTAGACTACATTGTATGACTAAACAGCCACAGAGAAAGTATAACACTGTGGCAGAACATGGAGTGTGAGCTCTCGAAGGTGTTTGACAGATCTCCAAATAACAACAACCAAGCCTAGCGAAAACCACGACACAAACTCTCGTTGTTATGCATTAAATGTGCGGGCCCACACAGTACAGAGTTTTTGTGGTCAAAATGGCCGCCGGGACCGTTTTAGAACTTCTCCTCGGGGAAGAGGACAAAAGGGGACGTGTGGAAGGGGCTCGGGCTCCCTTCAGGGGAAGGAGGCCTCTGAGGGCTGGCTCTGAGGGCTGTGCGGGAGAGCATGCACGTTCAACCATGGCCGGCGGCCAGCTAGCGTGACAGCCAGGAGGAGAGGCGCGTTCCAGTTAGACGGGAATGCAAAGCTCTACAGCCACGCTCGCAAAGTATTTGCAAGATATTGGAACTCTTTCAGTCAAATGAGTGCAAGCTTAGCCCTAATTTAACCCTAAACGGAATCTGACCCATTTTCAAAAGACACAGCAAGATTTGGGTTCCAGTAGGATCTTATGGCTGGTTTCCTAGCCAAACACTCCATTGGTTAGCCATTACACAACACCTGACGACAGATTCCAGGGCCTGCTGGAGTTCCCCCAATGGAGGTTTCATGGTGCAACGTCATAAAGTCTCGGGCGAATCATGCGGCTCCACAGGAGACCCAGACAAACGTGCTCGTTGAGCGAGGGGACGGGGGTGGGGACGGGGTGAAAGCCACAAACAAAGGTTTCGGGATCGAGGCCGGGGGGGGGGTTGGCATGTTCTTCATACCGTGCCCAATCTCCGTCTGCGCGTAGGTGCCGATGATCTCCAGGTTCCAGGCGGGCATGAAGAGGGCGTCCATCTGCTCAGGCGTGGCCTGGTTGAGCAGCGTGGGCAGGAACATCCCCAGGTGGAGGTCCAGGGGCTCGGGGCGCCCGCGGTGCACGCAGCTAGGGCAGCGGCAGGGAGGAGGGAGGGGGGCGGCAGAGAGGAAGAATGGAGGGAATGAGGGAGTTTGGAGAGACCATGCACAGAGAAGGTAGAGCCAAGGTTCGAGGTTTAAGCCCCACCCCATCGAGTAGCACAGAACAGGTTTGACATTTGGGAGAAGTGTTAAGGAGGAAGGGAGGGGAAGTGTTAGTAAATAATAATTGAGGGGGGGGACGGGACATTGAGAGTGACAGATGGAGGGGCGAGTAAACATGCAGCAAGGAGAGAGAAGAGAAACATACAAAAAGACAGGTGAGATAGTCATGCAAATTAATTGCGAGGTGCTGATTTTGAAAACTCTTTTTGGAACCTTGAATCAAGAAAAGATTATTATTTCATTTGTATTCTCAAACAAGCAGATGACTCAGTTCGAACATCTTCAGATTGCAGGCTTTACAAGTTAATCGTTTCATTGTAGAGCTTGAAGTAATTGTTAATTAAAGCTTGAAGTCTTAAAAGCGACGTGGCTATTAATATGGGACAGGTTTAGGCATTTTATGAGGGTAACAAGCTGTTATGTGGAATGTGCTGAACCAGACCCACTCTAGAGATACTGACCACAATGGTCAGCTACATCAAGCACCAGCTGACCCCCTGACCATTCCCAAGAGAGCCATATCGTCTGACAATAAAGCCAACATTATTAGGCACTACATACGTTACAAAAACCTCACAAAATTGCACAAACATATTCTATTCCATGAGGCAGGTTGAAAGAGGAAATTATTCAAACGCTGCGACGACGACAAAAAGGCCAGAGACGTTTATCGGTTTTAGGCCGGCTAAGCGACCAGACAACCTTGGCGACAGCCAGATGTCACTTTAAACTATAAAGATAAATCAAAGCCTACCAGTGTCAGTGTTCACAGAACAGATGAACTCCTCTGCAGAGGTGAGGTTAATCATTTGTAAAAAGAGGGAGTCTACGGAAGATATGGAGACATATGGAGTAACAGGGAGGGAGAATCAAGAGGTGATTGGACGACAAAGCTCCGGGACGTTAGAATCTTCCAGAGAGAAAAGAGGAGAAGCGTGAGAAAGCACGGAAAGGGATGAGACCACACAAGGAGGCTCTTTGAGACGTGTCTGATTCCGTCTCCTGGAGGAGAACTCGTATCTTGTCAGAGGAGGAGCTTGTTTTGGCTTTCTATTCATTCTTAGATAGCAGCGAGGGTCGTTGGCGTGACGCCATAAAACAGAATGATGTGGCTATCAAACCACCTTGCAGACACTAGATGTTCCATCCAAAATTCAAACGACGACTTATCAAATACTAAGAAAGTTTTGCGGTTTTCCCTACAAGGGGAAATCAAACCACCGTGATCCGTCAAACACCTCTGAGAGACACACACTGACCACGACCTGGACTCAACACAATCATGCATGAAAACATCTACTCAAAAGGAGTTCCTTCCAACACCACCTACACCCCAGTATTATATCAAACATATCAATGGCTGTGGTTCTATAGACCTAGGCGAGGGGTGCGGTGTAAGGTAGGACAGGGGGGTGTCGTTCAGTAGAGGGTTTCCCTGGGAAGGGCTGACTGACTGACCGTGGCCCATCTCTGTCTGGGCGTAGGTGCCCAGGACCTCGAATGACTCGGCCAAGGGGACCCACTTCTGGAACTGCTGTGGGTCACACTGGGAATACAGGGTGGGCAAGAACATGACAAAGTGCAGCCCCAGGGCCTCCTGGTAGTGACTCCGTGCCACGCTGGGGGGAGGGGAGAGGGGTACAGACAGGAATGACCAAACTGACCAGGGCAGACACATGGCTGTAGCTACAAACTGGAGCCTGGAGGAAGAGTCGATTTACCTAATGACACGTTTTTGTATTCATTTCGGTGGAGATGCTAAATGCTAAATGAGACGCAGCCTAGGTCACCCTTTGGCCCGGTTTACCTTTTCCGTTTTCACCTTTGCTCCACTTTGACAGAATGCAGCGTCCTGCAGTGCCCTCCATGACTCAACAGCTGCATGGCAGAGTATCAAGAGTACACCCCGTAGGCCTCTACACTCTCACTTACTGCAGGTCACTGCACTGCTGCAGGTTAATGTACTAGCTATTATACTGCATTGCCATTGGTTGAAAATAGATAAGTGAGATAACTAACAGCAAAGACATCCTGAGGTCCTTGAAGTATGACGAAGCCATTTTTGAAGTCTTATCCATGGTGGACATTGGCATTGGGAAAGCTCTATTGTAAAGCAGGTGAAATGTTTTGACATTGAAGTGTTTGACAGTTGAAAGTGCCACAACATCTTACGGATGCCACCACGCCATGTTGTTTTGAAACCAGAACCTTTTAATGAGTTCCATGAACAAATCAATAAAAGTGATGATAATGTGACAGATGTTGTTCATCAATGGCTACAAATACAACCCCCCTCGTTAGTGGCTGTCAATCCAGCCCGTTATGCCTCGTCTCACCTTTTGTAGCAGTAGATTTCCTCCGGGTCAGAGATGCCATACTCCCGTAGCTTCAGGATCATCTGAGCGCTCTTCTTCACCGCCGCGTCATATCGCTCACTCCTGGACAGAAAGTTTAGGTCTTCATGCTGGAAGTCTGGGTCGTTTATCACCAGTGTCTCTGTAACAGAAGTATGCTATAAAGAAAAGCCCATATTCTCCTGTAGGTCTGGTAGGCATTAGGTTACATCTAAAAACAATTGAGGTCTATGCTGACGAAAGAATCTGTTCCAAATTGTAATAGTCTCTTGCCAAGCAATAATTGGAACTTCCACATTTTTTGAGCATTTCATGTATATCCTAATATTTACTACATTTAATTAGTCATTAATAACACATACAGAAACATGTGCTAGTACTGTAAGCACTTAATAGCTACAGAAAGTGGTCGAACTTGCAAGTTTACAATTGCTAACATTTCCAGAAACCAGAAACAATTTTACCAAACAAATCACTAAGCTATAGCTTATTTCACAGTTTAGCACTTCCAGGAAATTTGCGTTGCTTTCATTCCATGTCTGTGACACTGTTGTGTTAGGCTACTTTACTAGTTACCGATAGCTTTTAGTTAAAGTGGGCCAGATAAAGTCTACAGAACGGTATGGTTTGTTGTAGCGTACAATATAAAAGCTAACAAACCACCTAGTCTGGTCAAGCATGTGTTTACAGACTAATGTTGACTACAATGTTAACAAAACAACATAGCAATAGCTGGGTAGCTAGCTGTAGCTAACTGCATCGCTGATGTTCAATGACTGAATGTTTCATAACAGTACGCACTTGCTAATTGTTATTAGAGCTATAGCTGTCTAGCCTACAGCAGGAGCAAGATTCCTGAAAACTCACCAATTTCTCTCCTCCTCCGGGTCTTTTCAGGACTACCGTCCAGGATAGACGTGAGTATTTCGACGTTAAAAGTTGCATTTTCCCGTTCTTTACGTATGTCTGGATTCATGGCTGACTTGTTTAGGCTAACACTGCCGAAGGTGAACGTATCATGCAGTTAATGATCTACGCGTACAGTACATAAGTGTATCCTACAACGTCGCAACCTTAGGCCTGGCTGTACGATGAAAAAACTGTACCCACTTCCTTGCTGACCCAAGAGGGCGGGTTCAAAAATCACATGATATAGTATTGACGCTACTAGTGCCGCCATCATTTAAGTTCCTGTAAAGTGAAGGAACAAAAATAATCCAGCACTCGTTTGCCACTTTTGACCTGCCTGCTGAGAGATGCTGCCTGCTGCTGCAATCTTTCGTTTCCCTTGGGAGATCCAGTCTGGTGCAGTAAAAGAAGGAGATTCAGTACGAACATTTGGCAGGTGAGATGAGATCTTCTGAGTAAGTCCATGGCAGGCTGTTTCATTTGATAGCACCTTGTCATCACTCACTACATCGTTTTTATTTTCCAGGTTGGTATGTTACCAACCAGAAGAATCAAAGGCAACGCTATCGGCTCAGCATGGCTCAAAACAGCACCATCTTGTTGTCCAAACTACATTTGTGGAGCCCTTCGACTCCATAATTGGAGCTCAGTACATAGTTCTCGGAGAAATAGAAAACGCAGAGGGTAAAGTCCTGACTGTTACTAAATCTATCAATGGACACAACATTGGAAAACGTGTATGACTGTGAATGTTTATTCAACATATGTTATTATTAGTGCTGTCAGTTTAACGCGTTATTAACGGCGTTAACGCAAACCCAAATTAACGGCGTCAATTTTTTTATCGCGCGATTAACGCTCTTTTTGGCCTAGCAAACTTTGTAGTTTTTTTTGACATGCTGTTGCAACAACTACCGAAGTTAGAAACACTACAACACCACACCGGATCTAGATAGACCGGAAACAAAACAACAGGCACGCCACACACTTGTTTGGCTTGCGATCCGGCTAAAGCGTAGTAGCAGAGCCCGTTTACGGATATGAGACATTCTCTGGTAGTAGGTTAACTTTACGTTTTGAGTGGATGGCGAGCGCGAGACGCCGAAATGGATGCCAATAAGATTCTGAATGGAAAGTTTACTTTTAAAAAGTTGCCAATTGGTTCCATTGACAAGACCAAGTGATCTGTGTGTTTTGTCGTTGTAAAATGAGCTATCATTGCAGCACGTCTGAAATACCACTTGATGGCCAAGCACACCGATGATGCAAATTCTCCGCCCCCTCGTCAAAGCCAGGCGATTGCAATGTTGTTTTCAATAACAAAAAATATTTGCACGAAGCAATCCGAACCACTTTTCCATGTTGATAAGAGCATTAAAATTTGAAAAAAGAATGGGACAAAAAGAAATCAAGGGACATTTAGAATAGATAGAAATAGAAATGTGCGATTAATTGTGATTAATCGCGAGTTAACTATGACATTAATGCGATTAATCGCGATTAAATATTTTAATCGTTTGACAGCACTAGTTATTATACTTATTATCTTTCTCGATTAACAGATGGTGTCGTTATGGTTCGGGCCCGTGTTCTGAACTGTGTTGACGGGGTGAACCTTGCCCTTCTACAGAGGGCCATAGACGTACAGAGGACCTACTTCACAGAAAGAAGGGACAATGAATCTAATGCTCACACAAATGCTCCACCCTGATCTGAGCCGCATCCACGGATAGGAAAACAGACTGTACATCTTGGTGGCTTCACCATAGTGACTTGGCTCTCTGTTACTTAAAACTGATGGGCGGATAGTCTTTTTTGTGTGACATCAAGTGTTATCCTTGTATTATACAATAACATTTACGAAATGAATGTTACATGGTAATGTTTTTAAATAACATCCGTCAAAGAGCTATGGAGTGAACGTGTATTTGAGGTGATGTTAAGAGGCAAAGTTAAAGTAATTATATTGGTCTCCTATCATGCATAATAAACAATATGGCTGTTGATTTTGAATTTCAGATGCTTAAAGTGTGTTTTGTAAAGACCTCAAAATACAAGCACATTGTTCAGATAAACAGCAGGACCATACCAGTATTTGTCATTCGATATCAGTTCAGGAACCACACTCTCTTCCTCCTGAACCATTCACAGTGGGTTTACTGAATGTTGGAACTGGAACACGAAGTGGGTCATGAGGGATCGCTTTACTGTCATAGATCGTAGAGGAGTGATAAGTGATATGAATTTCATGTTCTCAGGAATAACAATTTTCCTTGTCATGTGGCATTTTAGTCTAAGATGTAAATGTTGTTTTTTCCTCTTGTATTATTATGTACCACATTATACATGGAAAACCCACACACAATGTGATTTTATTGAACCTTTAATATATATTATTGATACAGTGTCAAACAAGGCTTGAGTTTAAAGTGAACATCGTGGGAAAGCCCTAGACCATATTACGATACAGACAAACAAATTAGGTTAATAAGGTTAATAGCATTGCACCATGGCCCAATATCCAGTAAGTAACCTACGTGATCATTATGTCTTTACGTTTTTTTTTAATTAGTTCAAAAATATATCTGCCCACCTCATACAAGTTTAGTAAACAAAAGCAACTCAGCAGCGAATCATCTCGTTGTACAGTGAGCTTTGCTCTATTTAGCAGACATTTTCCTGAGACAGAAATGTACATCGTCACACTTAGTCAATTATAATCATTAAAACATTTATACATTTAGAATCCAGCTTCACATTAATCACCCAAAAGACAAGAGTACCCTCCAAACGCTGTAAACAGATCTACTAATTGCCATAAGAGTATCGATGAGGAGTATAGGAAGGGTAGCCAGACTCTTTGGAAGAAGCTGGTAGCATAGAAAGGCCTGACTGGGGGTCTGTCTTACAACGAGCCATGGCTTGCTTATAGCTGATCTTCTCGTGTGTGAGCGGATCCACAATCTCTTTGGCGTAGTTGGTGTCAGCCTGTAGCTCTCTCATCATGGAGCTGTCGATCATTTTGGCTCCGATTGCTTCCACTATATCCACCCGTCGACTGCTGTTAGGGACCACCAGCCCTCCGGTCAGGTGTTGGGCCTCCATGTAACGCATGGCGGTCTCCTTGGGCATCCAGCCTTTCTGGACAGCTTCTCCCACTGACAAACACTCCCTGGTTATTGGGTCCTCTATTCCAGTGAAGGCCTTCTGGGCATTGAGAAGCCTTTGTAGTTGACTGCTCTCAATGAGGCCCCTTTCTGAAGCCTTGTGGACAGGGAATCTTTCCTTGTTGGTGATATCAATGATGCCACCTGTGGCAGCCTGCGCTTCTAGCAGGCGCTGGGCAGTGGTGGAATCGATAAGCCGGCGCATCGCAGCACTGCGTATTGTGTAACAAGTGCTGGTGTTTGTATCTATGATTCCAGCAATAGGATAGGTTTCCTGGGCAGCAGAGGGCTTTTGGGGAGAAGCCGAGTTCAGAGCGGAGGTGGCCTTTGGGGTGATGGAGTTGAATTGGGGCTGTCTTTCTTTCTCACCTGCCACAAGCAGGGCAAACTCTGAAATAGGCATTTTCCCATCTTTGTATTTTTGCAGATCACTTTGGGTTAGCTTTCCGTCCCTCAGAGCATTTTTGATGGAGTACTGTTTGCCACTCTTGCGGTCCTGCAGCACAGACGTTTCACCATCACGTCCCTTGGAAGTAATTTCTTCCCAATCACATTCTAGTTCTTGCAGGTGGATGTACTGGGTCCGGTCAATCAGCCCCTGCAGGTAAGCATCGTATGGTGACATATCCTTGCCTGTCTCAGGATCCAAGATGGTGATTTTCATTGAAAGGTTTGTCTCCCTTGTCCGAGTGTCAGCTTTGTCCTCCTTATCCAGGACAGACTGAAGCTCTTTGATGGTGATGTTTCTCGAGTGGATCTGGTCTTTTTCATCTAGGATTTCTCTCTCCAGACGGTGCATATCGGACTCCATCTTGAGGCTTTTTTGCCTGTTTATCTGGCTTCTCTCACTCATCATTTTGGTTTGCTGCTGGAACGAAACGCTGACGTCCTGCCTCTCGGACTCCAGTTTCTTCAGCTCCCGGTTGATGTCGTCCTTCTCCCTCTGCAGGGCATCCCTCTGCAGAACAAGAGTGGTCTCCTCTCGTGAACTACTCGACTTGGTGCTCTGCAGGAAGTTTAGTTTGTCGGAGAGCCGTCGGATTTGCTCTTCCAGATCTTGCCTGGCGTACTTCTCCTGGTTGACCTGATCCCTCAGACGGTCTCTCTCGGCCTCCACAGCCTGGTCCTTCTCCACCCGGACCACCTCTTTATACACCGTCCTCTCGCCGGCCTTCTCTCTCTGGAGAAGTTCAAGGCTGACGTTGAGGTTCCGGATGTCTCTCTGATAACGGAGGATGTTGTTGGTTTCCTTATCCATGTCCGAGCGAAGACCGCTGGTCATTCTCTCCAGCTTGGGGTCTCTCTCCACCTTTAGGACTTCCTCTATGACGATGCTCTCCTCGACAGGAGGCGGGGCGTTCTCCAACTCGTTGATGCGCACTTTGGTCGCTTTCAGATCCGACTCCACTTGAATTTTCTTCTGACGCTCGTCGCTCTCTCTCAAGAGCCTCTTTTTCTCCTCCAGCAAGGTTTTCAGTTGCTGCACTTCGAGTTCTACCTTCCGCCGAGATTTCACCGCCTCGTCAAGAGTCGTCCCAAGCTTGTCATGCTCAACCCTCTGTCGGGGATCTTTCTGTAGGCGCATCACTTCCTGGACTACAACTTTCTCCTCGGGCTTCTGTCTCTCCAGTAGCAGGTACTTGTTCTGCAGGTCGAACACCATCTCCTCAGTGGTGCGACGCAGTTGGGTCTCTTCGCGAACCTCCTTTCTGAGGCGGTCAGCTTCTTTATCCAAAAGTGGGTCGTCCTCGTACTTGATGACCTCTCTGGTCACAAGCTTCGTCTCCACCTTTGACTTCTCTGCCTTCCACTGGTCCCTTTCCTTTCTGGCAAGGCTCAGCTCATCCAGAACGGTGTTGTAAGTGTGGTGCAGAGTGTTCAACTGGTCGTTGAGCTTTTGGATCTCTCTGATGTTCTCAGGGCTTCTCTCCTCTTTCACCACTTCCTGGAGGACCTCCTTCAGTTCGACCTTGGGCTTCTGGGAACGTAGGGTGTTCCGGTCAGTTGTGACGACAGTGATCTCCTTCTCCAGGTTGGAACACAGTTTGCTGGCGTCTTGCAGTTCCTTCTTCAGGCGGGTTATTTCTGCCTCTGTGGTCGGGTCGATCCTGTAGATCTCGTTGACGATTTCTTTGACCTCCACTTTGGGTTTCAAATTCTGCACCTCTGTGTATCGACTTTGTAGTGATTTCAACTCGTTGGCGAGACTGCTGTTCTCGATCTTTTCCTCCTCTATTGTCGTACGTAGTTTCTTTGATTCCTTGATGAGCTCGGGGTCTTGCTCAATCTTCTTTATCTCCCGGGTCACAACCTTTGGCTGTATGGTGGGAATGATTCTCTCTAGTGCATTGATCTGGCTTCGTGTCTGGAAGATCTCGTCATTGATCATCTTGATCTTTTTGTCCTCTTCTGAGATTTCCACGGAAAATGTTTGCACCGCTTTGACCATCTCTGGATCCTTTTCCACTTTCACAACCTCTTTTCTCACAATTCTTTCCTTGATAGTTGGCCTCTTTGCCTGAAGAACAGTGACTTCTGTCTTCATCTGAATGGTTTCCTCACGCACCACATTATCTTCATCCTTGATCTTGGATATTTCATATTTCAACTTGGACGCCTCTACATCCAACTGAGGATCTCTCTCAAATTCGGTCACCTCTCTCGTCACCAGTCTGGGCACTGCATTTTTGAGGGAATCCCCTTGGATGAGGATTTTCTTGTTGACCACTTCAACCTCACCCTGAGTACCGCTGCGCTTCAGAGCCTCTTTGTGTATTTCATTCTGCATGTCTAGTAGTTCGGCCTCTATTTTAGGGTCACGGTAGTATTGCAGAACTTCCTTCTCCTCAAGCCGCTCCACCCCTCTACGACTCTTCAAAGAGACCATTCTGCTCTTGAAGGTTTTCAGGTCGTTCTCAGCATGAGTGCACCTATCCAGTTCCTCAGCCAGCTCTTTGTTCAGGGTATCTATTTCCTCCACGCTTTTATGTTGCCTTTCAAGATGCACCTGTTGCTGGGCTACTTGTTGGACCGTCTCTTCATTCTGCAAAAAATGAATATGTATAATATAGGAAGAGTCTTTTAACTTTGGATTCATTCATAGTTTATGGGATTCAAAGTAAAATTGTGAAGCTTAATTTACCTGAACAAGAATGTTCTTAGCGAGGGCCATTTGGTTGAGGCGTTGCTTGCTTTCAGCAGCTGTTTCAGCATAGCGATTGACTAAAGCTTTTTCCTGTAAGATAGAAAAAGGAACAGTCATCCCTCAGATCTCGACGTTTTACTGATATTTCAATGTTGTTAATCCAGTGTTTCAGTCCTATCTTCGTTGTGTTACCTGTTTCTGCACAGTTTCCGCAAGGGTAGGGGAGGGAAGCTTCTCTGCTTTTTTCGTGCTCTTCTCAGCGAGAGTGCTGTTGTATTTACCAGCATTGACCTCATATTCCTGCAAAATAGTCTTGTTATTAACATACATGTATGAAATACATTTGTAAGATATACATTGTGGTAAATGAACAGTAGCATCCTTAGCACTCTACAGTACAAATACAGTACGAACGACAATGCTTACATTAAGCACATCCTGCAAGTTCTGGGACAGATCAACCACCCTATCTACGTCATCTCCCTTTCTCGTCAGGTCTTCCATCACCCTCTGCAACAAAGGAACAGGTTAGTGATTTCAAACAATCCCAACATAATAAACCACTTAAAAATTTAGCCTAACTGAACACACCTCCTCTGAGCTCTGCTTGGAGTTGATCTGTGATAGGTCATCACTGGGACTGATATTGTTGTTGGGCAGAGTGTTCAGGAAGGAACTAAGGGACTTGTTTGCGCTCTGGAATTCCTGGTTCTTAGTCGCAGCCTCTTGCAAAAGGTTCTCTCTAAGAAAATGCAACAGAGAATACATGAATAACAAAATCGCGAGAACATACTCTCATGTCATTTTTGAGAAAACAAAATCATGTCTGTTTGACATAAATGTGAATAAGAGGTCACGCGTGCAGTGTCAGCAGTCTCACCTCTCCTTTAGCTGGTTGTTGACGTTAGCGTAGCGGTTCTGCAGCTGTTTCACCTGGACTCCCTGTTGGCGGATATCCGGGCAGTACTCTTGGTAGCCCTGCTGCAGGGAGCTACACAGCTGCTCTGTGGCCTCCAGGTCCTGTCCCAACTTCTTCATCTCATCCTGAGAACCTGCCGCCTTCTTACGTAGACTCTAAAGAGGGCACAGTGGGGATATATTAGGGAAGTCTGGCTTGGGTTTCGAGTAAAGAAACGGTGTCATCTCACTTCAGTTTAATTGCATTGAAGTCGTCATGGTTATTTTCATTTCTGTCCATCATCCATTTTTGGACAGGCAGAATTGTGTTTTAGCGATTTGTGTTGCTGACCTGGACCTCCAGGGTGCGGGCCTGGATGGCGTCAGGGGCATCAGGGATGGCACCATCTGCACTCAGCGTCTTCTCAAAGTCAGACACAATGCCATCCACTTTCTTGATCTGACCCATTAAGTTTAGAGACGCATTTGCCCTAGAGTAAAGAGAAGACTTGAATCATCCTCGGAGCTATGCTAACGTTAGTTGGCATTCCAGCTACTGGACTCAACCCAAGAATACTTGCACTTGTGACCGTGTGTGCGTGTAATCTTTTGCTATGCGTGGAGGCGCAACACGTGCTTACTTCTTGGTGTAGAGGTCATTGAGAGCAGCGATGCCATCCTGCTTGTTCTTGGCGGCATTCAGTTTGAGTGGCAGGGCCGAGGAGGTGGACCCTGCTGACTCCATGGCGAGCAGAGGCTCCATCTCAGCCTGGGCGGCCATCTTCTGCTGCTCCAGAGTCTTCAGGGCAGCAGTTGCTTTCTAAAAGACAGGTGAGGTGTTCGCTCAGTCGGTGACACATCCAAATTCCAATAAGTGAAATACTTGTTCTATTCTAGATCAGCGGGGAAGTATTTGAAGTAGCGATTTGTACGTTTTCTCTGTCTCTCTCTCTCTCTCACTTCTCACTCCTCTCTCTTTCTATCACTCACTTTCTCCCTACTTATTCTCTCTCTTCCTCTTTCTATCACTCACTTTCTCTGTCTCTCCTCTCTCTCTCTCTCTTTCCATGTCCCCCACACTCACCTCCTGTTCCTTCAGTCTGTTGGCCATGTCCGCAGCTGGGTCATTGCGGTCCAGCGGGGCCCTGAGGCGGCTGAGGATGTCCTGCTCCGCCTGGGCCAGATCTCCATCCAGCTTGTCCAGCTTGCTCTCCAGGGCCACAGCCTTGGGGTTCAGGGGGGCAGAAGATACTTGGGCTGCATGGGGGTAGATGACAATGTCAGTCAGTGTGGTACGACACAGTCGTGGAACATTGGACTGTGTGATTTGGAAATACATATTGGGATCAGTGGTCAAGTGAACCTTAGAAAAAAGCCTGGAGATTAAAGTAAGTTGTCAAAGAAACAAAGTGTTAGGAGTGTAGATGAGTGATGGATATTCACCTGCTTGCTGGGGCCTGGATAACTCTGTGTTTTGGTTCTTCAGTGAAGCCTGCAGAGCATCTCTCTTTTTCTTAATGTCTGTTAGCTCGCTGCCAAGCCTGAGTACACACACACACACAACTGTAAGCAATAAGACACTGGCAGACCCACACATACTGATGTGAGTGACATCTTGCAGCTGTTCTTCAAATCTTTGATTCTCTCACAGGTCTACTTGGTTGATGGCATCTGTGTCAGGGGGTGGGATCAGGAAGCAAACCCCTGGAAGGGTTTTAGTCGCCCCGTTGGTGGTCGCCACATCCCAGTTCTTGTCTGAATTGGTTTTCAGGGTGAACTTGTCCCCGCGAGTAGTTTCGACCTAGGAGAACACAAGGATCAAAACAGAGAATATCAATCAAGTAACCAAACAGAATGCGGATGACAGAGATGCAGAAACACCATCCTGTAGAGTACGGCTACAGCAGAGGTCAAGTGGTCACCTGATATTCTGATAGGAATCTCTACACTGCTTTATTTTCATGAAACGTAGCATATTATGCACCCACAAAAAAATACAGGTCTATAAACTCTGACATGGCTGCTTCAAGGGAACCTGTTGAGGAATTCAGTTCAAAGATGAAAGGTCATAATGGTCCACCTTGTCCGTGTTCCAGTCACATAGGGACTCTACAGTGACGGTCTTGCTGGGGGCAGCCCGGCGCAGCTTGAGGGGGGCGATGGTGGTGCTCCTCTTCCTCAGGTCGGCCAGCAGCAGCTCCGCACGCTGGACTGACCTCTCCTCTGCCTGAGGGACAGAAGACAAGAGGGCCCCAAAAAAAGGTTAACAAAGGTTAATCGAAGGTTAACTTCGATTTACAACCAAACGTTCTCTTAACAAATTCCCAAGGAGGGATTTCTGTGGTGGTTCTTTAAAATCCACGGCCTTTACGATTCCCCATCGAATTACCTCGAGTTGTAGCAGTATCTGAGAGTTGCTATTTTTGCTGACTGTCTTGGGGTCCAGGGTGGCGTTGAGTTTGGTCAGGGACTCGGAGAGGGTCTCGGTGTCCAGCTGATACTGCAGGAGGACAGGAAGAACCAAGCGTCAGAGGACATCTACCCCCATGACCACACCCCGACAGTGAGACCAAGGGTCGGGGAAGGCGAAAGATGTCTTGGGTACCTTTTTGAAATCCTCCACGTTGTCCAGGTGAGTCTCCTGGCAGATGCACAGGTTGAGGAACTTCTGCCACTCGTTCCTCAAATCATCCCGCTGAGCCTAGAGAGGGATATCAACCCGTCGGAGTCACATCAACATCCTCCACGGAGGACACACTCTAAGGAGGACTCAGGTGATGGAAAGAAAGGTCGGTTTGAGGCCTTCCAAAAAAGGTTTATCGACTTCAATACCTGAATGGTGGCGCTGGCAGGGTGCTTCAGTTCAACGAGTCGATCTCCGTCATCCTGGAGTCTGTTCACTTCAGTCTCATGGGCCAGAAGGCTGTGGTTCTTGAAGTTCTGATTGAAATGAATTTATATATCAGCTAAAGTAACCAATCGAATGATCTGTCAGTTCGAGTATGAACATGTGGTCTACCATGTAGAGCAGCACCACAGATGTTTAGTGGAGTTTGTAAGGAGTAAGGAGTAATATCTCAGCCCTTTTTTACTAGATATTTCTTTTAGACCGACCTGTCAACTTTACACTTGCAATGACCCCTGACCCCTCACCTCATACTGCCTGCGTACGTCCGGGGGATCGATCATACGGTCGCTCCAGTCCTGTTTCAGGATCTTGTTCTGTTCTTCCTCCAGGTAGGCCAGTTCCCTGGTGCAGCCCTGCATGTAGTCGTACAGGCTGTTCAGGTAGTGGCTGCGCCATTTGGAGTTGTCCTGCAAGCAGTAGTTCAAAACAAAAGGTTAGGGTTGTACCTCAGTGGACAGCTTTAAAACGATACTGTTTAAAAAGGAAAGTAAAATGACTTTAAGCCGTATCAGAACCTACCAGAAGGTTTTTGTATTGTTTCTTAACGGCATCAAACTCTTCCTGGAAAACAAAAACATTTAGCCTTTGATTTAAATCATATATTTCACTTGAAAAGACCAGCACCCCATGAAACACAAAACGGTTTGTGAATATTCTAAATAACAGATTTTTAAAGAAAGGCTACCTTCACCAGCAGTGGCACCACCCTGAATTTAAAGTAAACGGCCCGTTTCTCTTAAGGCTGACAGGTTACCTTGGTGCTGGTGGAGTTAGCGCTGAGCTGGGAGCTGTAGCCCTCGATCTCTCTGTGGAGGATGTTCTGAGAGGCGATCTGCTTCTTCAGGTCTGTCATGGTGGGCCCGTACTCCTCCGAGTTCACCTCCCTCTGACAAACACACACACACGGACGACGTTAGCGAGGGACGGACCACAGAGGTTCCCAGCGATGGGAGGTGTTCAGGTAAAGAGGACGGCTTTGTGTTTTTGCAACGATAAGGAAGAGCCACAGCACTTGACGTCATCGAACAGAAGTGTACCAGTCAAGTGAGGTGAGAGATAGCGCTATTGGGCGTGTCGAGGTCAAACGTTTGATGTGTTCCATGTTTGGTGTTGTGACAACGCGGAGGTCTCAGGGAAGCAAGGCTTCTGGTCTCACCTGTTTCTGGTTGAGAACCGGAGCCCAGTCGATCCTAGGCATCAGCGCTACGTCATTGACGGGCTCGTACACGTCCCGGTAGAAGGTACAGTCCTTCAGCCAACGTTCATGGAGGTGGCTCACACTACAAACACCAGGAACATGTGCTTTGTTAACATAACATGTTTTGTTCTTTTTTGTTTGTTTATACAATAAAGCATTGCGTGAATGAAGCCAATGAGTGAAACTAGCTCAAAGCTCCGAAACACAGTTCATTCTAAACGTTCAGTTCATTCCCACTTCCGTTTCAGATTGGTTGAGGAATTCAAAGAGTCGCAGGGGCAGTCTAGATGGCAGCATTCTGTCACTGTGACATCACTCACTCGCTCTCGATCTCGCTGCCTTGTGGGTGTTTGTATTTCTTGGCCTTGTCCACGTCGAGGAAGAGGCTTTGCAGCAGGGCCTCCGCCTCCCCCAGTTTGATTGAGACCTCCTTCTGGTGCTGAAAGTCCAGCTCCTTCTTCTCATTCTCTGCGTCCTGGTGGTTTGAAGGGAGACAGGTGAGATGGGAAAAGGTTGTGTGTGTGCGTGTGTGTGTGTGAAAGTGTGTGTGTGTGTGTGAAAGTGTGTGTGTGTGTTCTTTTTTCTCACTATAGCAAGAAGCCCCTCGGCCAGGAGTACATCTTTTTCCACCTGGTCGGCATTTTTCTGCATCCGCGCCACCAGCAAGGCCAAGCTGTTGGCTTGTGTCCTAAACAGAGGTTAAAGGTCACGGTTAAAATAGTATGCACACACTCAGCAAGGAACACAAACCTTTGGGGAAACAAAATACAGAGTGTCTCAAAAAGTTTGTCTTTCACTGATTTTGAGGACTTGGTAAAAGTAGTAAAGGGTCTTGGTAAAAGTAGTACACTTTCAGGATGGATACCTGTCAGACAAACAAAGTTACGACCACACTAGCCTGACAATTTAATTAAGGACAAAACCAGTAGATGACTGTTACCTAGAGGACCAAAACCAAATAAAACAACTACACCAAAACTAGAACATTCTAGAAGATTCTAGAATGGCGTTAGGGTTGGTCCCTTCCTTTACCCCACCCTTTCCAAAATGCCTGTCATTCCTCAACCGCTGACTGACTGTCCTCTTTGTGACTTGCTGGTTGGTAAGGTTTCAGAGTCTACTGAGTTACTGATGAACAAGGTCTTTTAGATCTGAATATTTCCTTAAGCACTCTGTCTGTGTAAACAGTCAATTGGCTGTTTTCAATGTGTGTTCTTCTAGCACATTTGTATAAGTGTATGAACATCTAACTTTATTTATGTTTGTATAAGTGTATGAACATCTAACTTTATTTATGTTTGAGAAGCACCAATGTGTTCCTGTTCTTGATGTCCAGAACACACTGGAGCACGCATGAACAATAGACCACTGTCCCATAGCTGATACTCAGTGACCTATTTCAAAACATTGTGAGAGTCACGAAAAGACTCTCTCCTCACACTTTCACTACCGTTAGGTATCCCGCCTATATTCACAAGCTTCTTCACATAGCTTCACAAACACTTCACTTCAAATACCCTCGTCTTGCATTCTACGCACAACAAGGAAAGTTATCAAAGACTTTGAAGGCCAGACCGCCCACATTCCAGCCCACGCACTACCCAAGGAATAGATTAACTCAATTGGATGCCAAAAATCTGGAGAGCTCCTTGGGCTTGGTTGTAAATCCACCAGGGGAGTGACAAGGGAATGAGGTTGAATGCTTTCTTGTCCCCTGTGTCCCTTGCCCTCCAGCCTGTCCTTGTCTCTGTGGGACTGGGTAGGGGAGTGTGTGTCTGAGATGGGACTGTGACAAGGACCTCCCTACTACGTCCAACTCTGCAGGAGAAGGTAGGATCACAACACACACCATGGAGCAAATCTACACATTCTTGACACAGTGGAAGGGGGGAGGGGACAAGAGAAAACAGGTGTGTCAGGACAGTGACGACAGAGATGATGGAGGAGTATCTAACCTACTCATCGATGTGTGTGTGTGTGTGTGTGTGTGTGTGTGTGTGTGTGTGTGTGTGTGTGTGTGTGTGTGTGGAGGGGTGTGTGTGTGTGTGTGTGTGTGGGGGGGTGGTGGTCAGGGAAGCTTTTCCAGGTAGGTGTGCCAAGATTGGCTGTTAATTACTGACAAGTGCCAGAAGGTACCCGCTTTAGAGGGTTCTGTATCTGTTGAGGTGGACTGACCTATCTGCATGTTGGAGCATAGAATTAGAAATGTTGTCTATCTAACGTAACACTAACAAAAACCTCCGAGCGGTTATTGCAAACATTTCTTTAAAACAGTCAACAACCATTTAACATCAATGGCGTGAAGTCATGAACAACAAATTAAAAAACAATTGACAAAAAAAGGGATGTGATCGGCATACGGATGAGCCGGTAGCATGAGGCGGCAGGTGATGTGGTCTGTAGAGCCGGGTTGTCACCCACGCCCCTATGGCTGGCATCTGACATGGTGGCACAACTGTGACTCACCCTGTCATCCGTTCTTTTAAACCCCATTATCCGTGACGTCTTTCACGGTACAATCAATGTTTTGATCGCGTGAGACACGAGAATTGTCAAGCCATTTCAGGCGAGTCCATTTAACGCCCTAACGGTTCGATGGGAGGAGAGCAGGCCGTCCCAGAGAAACCAGCTGGATGTGTCTCAATCACCTTCTGCCCTACCCGTACCCGATTGTCACGCTGTTCATCTGCCACCACCCTCACATCTCGTCGCTCTCTCTCCAACCCACTCTTGCTAAAACTCTCTTTAACTAATAGAGGGTGAGAGCTTAGGAGACGTGTCTTACCCTGAGGTAAAACTAAATGATCGGGATCAACAGCCTATCACGTTTAGCCAGACAGAGCTTTCCTCCAACTGTTGTCACATTCATAAAAGTCACTCTCCCTTACCCAATACAAACACATATTGGTGCCAAATAGTCTTATAGTCCACGCCATTATGCTCAGGAGATTTAGACAAAAGTGGCAACATATTTCTCAATTGAGCGCTCTCTCTCTTTGTGGTTCTACTGCATTGCTAGATAAAGAAGATAAGCGAAAACATTCTATGTTATCTGTATTCTGGTTGTTTAACAATGTTAGCACACCACTATGGTTCCCAAGAATGTTGCGGTGACAGTCAAACAACCATACACACACACACAGACAGTCAAATTAACCAATAGATGGATATAACGATCCCCTTCAAATCTCAAGTTACTGTCACCCTTCAAAGAAACCTTGTTGGCTTGACAATCCTAAAACAGCCACATTCATGCATACACACAAACATTTATTGAAAGTTAAAGACCCCAGACCTCAGAAATGCTGTTCCAGGCTCACCCATGTTTACAAAGCAAGTTTGAGCTCAGGACACACAGTGAAAGCCTTGCTAGGCGTCCGGTCACCTTTAGGGCTAAACCCTAATCTCTTTGCCTGAATACACATTAACCACAAATGCCTCCAGCCCAGGAGTTTGACATTTTGTAGTTTGAGAGAAAGAGAACAACAGTCCTCATAGGGAACACGGCACAGTTCCTAGTTCAGGAAGAGAAGGAGAGAGAAAGAAACAGAAGGGAAGAGTGAGAGCAGGACTGTGATGAGACTCCAGGTCCCCTGAAGACTCACTTGCTGATCTTGCCGGACACCTTCAGTGTGTCGCTGTCCTTTTTCTTAAACATCCTCGGGTCTTGCGTGGAGGCTTTCCACAGAACTCTTGATAAGGTTTCCTATCTCTTCCCTCAGGTTTCCAGTCACGCTCTCTGTTAGGGAGACACACACACACACACGCTCCCTTTGCTTCTCTGTTGTGCGTGTGCTTGTCAGCGCAGCGTAACAAGTGGAGTTGTCTCCTGAGCCACTCCCAAAGTAACAGGTGTGTCTCCACCCAGGCTTCAACCTGGTTCAGCTGGACCGGGCAGACCTGTTCCACACACTCCTCCTCCACCCCATCCCCCTTCTTCCTCATCACATCTATCACTCAGAGGGTGCTACAGGTATCTGAAATGACCATGGACATGCAATCCTCACCGGATAGCCAATCACCGGGCTCTGCGTTAGCCTAGGAAACACGGAAAATGACTAAACATGAATCCTGCCATTCTCAACAATATTTAATCAGGTATGATCATCGGTTTAATAAGATTAACAAGCAATATTTCACCTACATGCTACCAGACGACATTGCTCATGATCTGAAGGAGACGATGTCCGTCATTATGGCAGGTTGTTGAAGTCCACATAGACACGTTAATGTGATTGGCTAAAATTGGAAGAGACGATCTGATAGGCTGCTGAGGATATCTTTTAGAAAAAATGCATTTGTGGATCAAAGCGCGTCAGGAAAGTTCCAAAAATCCACACGAACGAATGCAAGGATTCACACCAACGAATGCAGGGATTTGTAACTTGTGTTTGTCAGGTTGCAAACGAATGTAATAGGGTCATTTATTTGTGAATCGCGTTACAATTGTGAATCACGAAATACATTTGAAAATCGTGTTACGTTTGTTTGAATCGTGTTATGTTTGTTTGTTTGAATCGTGTAAGGTTTGTATGATTCGTGTTACGTTTGTTTGGATCGTGTTAAATTTGTTTGAATCGTGTTGCGTTTGTTTGTTTGAATTATGAAACTAATCTAACTCCATACTATGGCAACACATTTCTTTGTATCAGGAAGGAAAAGCATAAACAAAAACATAGGAAACGTTGAATGGGAGGGTTGGCATAATACACAGACAGAGACATCTGTAGGTTAGGACGTGACGCCATGGTTGTCTCGTTTGAGGAAGAAACGTTTGTTGATGGAGGGTATAGGTTGGTCAAAAGGTCGCAGGTTCACATCCTCCCTGGATTGTATCTTGCTTTAATAGAAAAACATCAGCTAAATTTATCAAAGACATTATATTTTAGGATGAACATATCTGACTCATGACCATTTCACCCTGCACTTCCATACACATAAAGATGAACTAATTATGAAAACAGACGATCTCACGATTCGACAGGTGTCTGGAGTAAAGTGGAATGTGTCCTCTAAGAGCCAGTAATGACAGAGCTTCACAACAGACACCAACTTAATACTTCAGCTAGGAATGCTGGGATTTTATACAACAGTTATCCCTCGTCTTATTGGCTAAGAGGTGCAGCGCTAGCATGTAGCAAATTTACCACACCCAAGGGAGTGGAAACAACAAACAATATACATATCATACTCACACGCCCAACACAGGTATCCCATACACTTCTCACACACCCACACACTCGAGAAAGACAGCACCCAGAGATCACACACCTTTGCGTCTGTGGTCATGGGCTGAGACGGGGCTGGCTTCAGAAGTACAGTATCTGATTAGAAGATGCCTTTCAGGATTTCATGACATCACAGGAGTTCACGAGGCCACAACAATGCCATTCATATTCACATCACACGTAAGGCTGCACAATTTCTCTCTCAACAGGAAAACGAAAACAGATTGTGATAGCGGAATAAAAGGACAACAGTCATGTTTGGCGCAAATGTGTCTCGTTTAATTAGAAGCCTGGAAACCAAATCATCTCGTCATTTTTAATCCTTTTTCATTCTTTCGGTATATATATATTTCATTGTTTCTCACGTTTACAGAAATCATTCTCTTGGGCTTCTTCGGGTTTTTAATGTGTGGAACTAACACACATCTGAACCCAAACCCTGTTTAATATATCCCAATGTGAAGGAAAAAATAATTAACAAATTAATTAATAAGACTAAAAAGGACTATTAAGGACAAGAATTAGTCACATGAAAAACAAACAAAAACAACAACTTAAAAACGTTGGTTTCTAGAGACAGGACAAGAGGCTGAACAGATGTAAACCTGTACATCTTGAGTCAGATGGCAGATTCAGATGTGAGATGAAACTAACTGGCTTCGGTACAGAACAGGCCGCTCGGTGACAGTGCACGTAGGCTGCCTTTGGCTCCACCTAAAAATCAGTTTGATGTAAGCAGATTTTCGTATGCTGGATTAACGCTGTGTATCATCGAAGGGTTGGTGGGGGGGGGAAATAAAAACAATTGGTCAACGAAAGACTTTTAACTGCTGTCCCCATTACGGTCATTTTCATTGGCATAAAATGGCCTGACTTAATTGGCCCCTAAATGTATATTGAAGTGTAAGTTGTAAAAAAACAAAAAAAAAACAAGTGTAGTCAAATGAACTACCATCTAACCTAATATGTAATAATGTAATTAACATTACAATCAGTACATAGGTCTGGTGCTTTCACTGGCATGCTGGATAACAAGACAAACGGGCTAGATTCGAGCTTTAGGCCGGAGTAAAACTCAAACCAAAAGAAAGGAGCAAACATTCAGGCAGTTCAGGACACTTGATATTGTTTGTCCCACTGTGATTCTGTGCTCTGTGATGAAAAAACCTGGCTTGGTAGTGGTGTTGTCTACTGTCCCCTGTGATGGTAGGACGATCCCTAAAAACCTGCAGACACCGTTCACACTGTGTTCAGGTGGCATTCCAGGAAACGCTTGCTCCCTCCCTCCCTCATCCATACTCGCATCCAGATTAGGCGCTTTTAGAGTTAAGGTAATAAAAAACTAAAAAATATTCCAGGGCCACTATATTATCCTTTTATTCCCCCTCTGTAAAGGAGGCTAGGGTGTGTTTTGTGTGTGTGTGTGCGTATATATGCTTGTTTGTGTGTCTGTAGGCTGTATGAGTTTCCAGACACGGAAATGTCTAGAACCTGGGGTTTCAGTGGTGTTTCCACAGCTCAGATGGAGAGGGAGCCCCTATCCTAGTAACCCATGCAGCCTGATTACAAATCAATGGGGGCCCTATGGAAGCCTGGAGACCGATTTAGCTTCCGAACCCAAAGATGCCCTTGATGTAGCCGGTCAGGCCGCCCTTGCCCTTCTGCTCCACCTTGTCGTCGAGGGGCGGGAAGGCCACGTGGTTCAGCGCCAGGTCGAAGAAGAGGGGCTTACAGGGGATTGGCTGGAAGTCAGGTGGGAACTCGACCAGATTGGGCTGCTTTCCGACGAGGGCGGGGTCCAGGCGGAAGGTCTCCAGGCGCTCAGACAGGGGCTGAATGGAAGAGAGAGAGAGAGAGAAGGAAATAAAGACCAAAACAGGGCCTGACACAAGTACATACTTTGGAAGTTTGCCGTTCAATATTTGTTGTCAATATTCAGTAGGTTTAAACAAGTTACATTCATACACATGTCCTGAATGGATTCCAGTTAGCTCATGTACAACATACACTCTAGGTACCACAGACACAGTCAGGCAAATATTCCTTAGATTAGCATGACATAGAAATGCAAGGAATCCCATGTGTAGTTTGTGCATGCATCTACCTCACATCAGTCAGTCTGCTAGGCAGCATTCCCCTTTCAGTCACCTGCTGTCTACAGTACAAATGGCAGTAGTACCGGTACCTTTCAGTCATTCCAGTCTCCTGGTATGGTACTGAACCAGGGCCCATTTCCAATTACAACCCCCATAACCCCTGACTGTGTTTTATGGTGTCGCCATCATGGGAAGATGAGAATGGAGAAATGAAAATGACTAGAAATAAAGTATATATGCAGAGTACGGATTGTTTATATGTACACTTAATAAACACAGTCGCTGTCGAAGTTCTGGAACAGTGACTTTTCAAGATAGGGTGGTTCTGGGACGTTGATTGAATGGTGTGTTTCTGGGGAAGTTCATTGAATGGTAACTTAAAGAGTGTGCGTTTCTGGAATCGTGGTTTAACGACTTCCTGTGGTGAAGAACGACTTCCTGTGGTGAAGCTCTTCTCCTACCGTGTTGTCTTTGATCTGCTGCTGGGGGGGGACCTCCGGTGCATCGCCCGTGTCTACAACACAAACACACACCGTCAGCGGCACACACACACACACACACACACACACACACACACACACACACACACACACACACCTATGATCATACCACAGACAGCTACTGTGTACACAGACCCATGGTTTTGTGTGATCGGCAACGCAGAGCAGTCACACAGGCGACAGTAAACGGACCCACGGTAAACATTTCACGGCTCAGTAAGATGTCGGATGTTTTGGCTTCACCCACCTAAGATGGCCGCCGCCTGGAGGGAGTATTTCTCAGCGTTGACCTCGGCAATCAGCTCCTGCACATCTGGGAGATCCTGGAGGATAAAAAAAAGGGAACCATTTTTGAAAGGAAAGCGTTATTTGCGGAATAGGTCCAAGAGTTTCTGCTTGTACATTCTGTGGGGCAATCCACCGTTCGTCCCCTCCTAACGTCAGCCTGTTGGTCTGCATGCCTGGTCCAAATGTCGGCCTCCAGTGGACCCAAAAGCGATTCCCACTGTATTTTGCAGTTCCCACTTGCGTGGAGCTACGAGCGCGTTTCAAGATGGGCCCTCGCAAACAGGGGCTGGGGGGGTGAAAGGTCGGAAGGGAACGGGCCTCTGGTACCTTGAGGCTGTTGTTGAGGCTCTTGGCCTTGGACTGGACCTCATGGGCGTACTTCAGTACCCTCTCGTACAGGACCAGCGCCTCGCTCCACTTCTTCACCAGCACGTAGGACTGGGCTATGTAGAAACACCTGAGGGAGGACCAGGGGTTAAAGGTGACTGGGCTATGTAGAAACACCTGAGGGAGGACCAGGGGTTAAAGGGACTGGGCTATGTAGAAACACCTGAGGGAGGACCAGGGGTTAAAGGGACTGGGCTGTGTAGAAACACCTGAAGGAGGACCAGGGGTTAAAGGGACTGGGCTGTGTAGAAACACCTGAGGGAGGACCAGGGGTTAAAGGGACTGGGCTATGTAGAAACACCTGAGGGAGGACCAGGGGTTAAAGGGACTGGGCTATGTAGAAACACCTGAGGGAGGACCAGGGGTTAAAGGGACTGGGCTATGTAGAAACACCTGAGGGAGGACCAGGGGTTAAAGGGACTGGGCTATGTAGAAACACCTGAAGGAGGACCAGGGGTTAAAGGGACTGGGCTGTGTAGAAACACCTGAAGGAGGACCAGGGGTTAAAGGGACTGGGCTGTGTAGAAACACCTGAGGGAGGACCAGGGGTTAAAGGGACTGGGCTATGTAGAAACACCTGAGGGAGGACCAGGGGTTAAAGGGACTGGGCTATGTAGAAACACCTGAGGGAGGACCAGGGGTTAAAGGGACTGGGCTATGTAGAAACACCTGAAGGAGGACCAGGGGTTAAAGGGACTGGGCTGTGTAGAAACACCTGAAGGAGGACCAGGGGTTAAAGGGACTGGGCTATGTAGAAACACCTGAGGGAGGACCAGGGGTTAAAGGGACTGGGCTATGTAGAAACACCTGAGGGGAGGACCAGGGGTTAAAGGGACTGGGCTATGTAGAAACACCTGAGGGAGGACCAGGGGTTAAAGGGACATGGGGACGCACTGACGCCGCGTACACGGTGGGACATCTGACGAAGGGGCTGCAGGATGTCACCGTGTGTGTGTGTGTGAGAACTCTGACCTGTAGGCCTTGTAGACGAGCATCTTGAGGGCCACCTCCTTCTGGAAGGTGTGATCCTCCTCCAGGCCCTGCAGGGCGGCCAGCTCGGCCAGACTCTGGACAAGACAGGACGACACAGACGGGAATATACACTACTTATGAGACCACACACACACAGACACGAGTGAGACTATGATTCCCGAGGACTCTCCACAGTATATGACCTCTGATAATACACTGAAGTCCTAAAGCAGCATCCTCCATTAAAACAGGCTCCCTGCAGGTGAACCAGATGGGTTTTACCGAACCAAACACACAGCGGTGACTAGGTGTGTTTGGTGGGGTACGCGAGCTGTGTGTGTGTGAGTACCTGCAGGATGATGTCGTAAAGGCGGATGAGGTCTTGGGGCCGCGGCCCCCTCTTGTTCTCGTCCGTCTGGGTCTCCTTGAGCTGGGCCTGCAGCACGTGGGCCATGCTCTCGTTCCTCTTCACCACCGTCCACAGCTTGATGTAGGTCAGGTAGCTGCACGCAAAACACACACATTTCACGATGGACGGAAAATGCGCGAGGTACAGATTGTGTCGCAACGACATGTGGACTCATGGATTCCGCCTCCACCAACCAACCAACGAACAACACACACACACAGTCCGCCTACCTATGCAGGAACTGCAGGTTGGACACCTTCCCACCGTCAGCATCAGGGCCTCTCTCTCTCTGCTTCTGCAGGGCGGAAACAAACAACACCGGTCAGCCTGATTAAGACTGGACAAACAAAAAAAACATTTCTAAAACGCTTCTAAAATTCGAAAACTAAAACGATGGTCGTCTGTAACCATGACGACGCCGGCGTTTCACCCCCTCACCGCCTCAGCCTTCAGCTCCTCCCTCACGGCCTGGATGGTCTCTCTGCACTCGGCCAGCAGGGTCTCGTACAGGCTCTCCTTGGTCTCCTCATTGGCCGCCTGGACATAGCCGCACAGGAAGAATACAACATGACGCATTGCTAATCTGTGCACAAAGATGCGGAAAAGGATCCTTGTACAATGTATTGGCAGGTAGTGTACTTTGTATTGTGCCTAAGAGAAAGGGGGGGCACGCCTACCATGCTTGCTCTGACTCACAAGTACATTTATCTATAGTAGGTGTGATTGGGTATTAAACATCTATTGTGATGAAAATACAAGTTACTAACTCAACCTACTCTGGTGTCGAAACAATGACGTTGCGCTTTAGCATGTTCTGTAAGGAAACAAGTAATGTCGTTTAGTCGGGACAGGCCCAGGAATGCCACAGAAAGACGACACAGAAGAATTCTTGGGAGGGAAAGCCTTGTGGTTCTTTGTGATCGTCGACCAGAGACATTTCTGCTCGGCAACCGCCAATTAAGTTATTATGTTAGCCCGCTAGGATGCTGAACTGACGATATACACATGAATGGGCTTTCCAATACACTGCTGACACATTAAGCAGTACAAATATTACGACGCAAACAAATTCAGGTCAACAAGCTGACAATGTCCACACAACTCAAGCAAAGAATGTGTTCACAAATCATTTGACAAATTCTACAAACGTTATCATTAAATAACATTTGACAATATAACTCGTGCTTTAGACGGCTCGACTAAGGGGTACATGCAGCTTAGGAATGTGATGGTGCCGGGGAGGCGGAACGATGCAGTCAGACAGGTTGGCGAAACTCATTCCTACAGTATAGTAATGAAGGCCTCTAGTGATACTGTGCTTAAGAGACCATGAACAGACCTCCTGTTCTGTCCCACACACACACAGGTAGGTATGGAGGTTATCCTATGATCTTAGCACTGTTAATAACCAGTCCCATGGACACTATGTTCACAAATAAAATGTGATAACCTGGGATATGGGAGTTGGAGTAATGAGTCTTTCATGCATTCCATCTTTCAGGAAGGCATCAGTCACACAAAAAAACTGTTACCGACTTACGTTATGACTGAAGTTACTACTTACTAATATTGATTCCTTACATACTTCAAAAGATGCATCATGACTACTTGTCATGCACCTTCCAGAGTAGTAAAAGAAACAGTGAACCAATTATGTGTTGTGAAAACAAAATGACAAAAACTCCAGGAACATTCCGGGCAGGGCTAGTTATTAATGGACGGGCTATGAAGCTAATCTCCCCCCCCCCCCCCCCCAGCGGGGCGATGTCAGAGGGTGGCAGACGATCGTGCGCCAACACCCTAGTAACGCCTAGAGAGACTGGTGGAACCTGTTAGGTCCTTTCTGTTGCAAGGGAGGGGGCCGAGAGAGAGAGACCCAGAGAGGGGTGTGTGTGTGGGTGGGGGGGGGGGGTGAGAGATTAGCTTCATTGCAACCTGGTAACACCAACTGTTACCAGGTAGCAAGACGATACAAAGAACCTGTCCTTAAAAAAACTGATACCATGGCTAGCGGCGATGCTAATTGCTCCACAGACGCGGCTGGGTGTAGCCTGTGTGAGGTGAAATATCTAGAAAGCATTTGTGCTGCATTCCAGAGCCGTGAGTGGCAGTAGGTGGACCGGCTGGGTGTGTCTCTCTGGGCTCGGCTACCTAGCCTAAGGGGCGGAGCACCAGGACATAACGAGGCAGAACTGCCAGAGAGCCATGGTTGAGGTTTTGAGTGGTGACAGAGGGGGCCACCTGCTGGAAGTCAGGCGACAGAATCTACATCTGCTTTCATAACATCAGACACAGTTGTGCAAGTTGAATGGTGTCAAGACCACACTAAGCCTATGCGTTGCTTTTGCAGTACAATTATTTAAAAAAAGAATTTTCCACCGAGGTATCTGTTTTACTGCATTTTAAGGGTCCTCTGTGTCATCTTGTGTGCATACGTGTCGGTGTCTGGGATTGGATTAGTTCAAATACAGTACAACATAATTAGTTGCTCATCTCTGTGTGTGTGCCTCTGTGTGTATGTATGTGTGTGTGTGTGCCTGTTTCGGGTCACCCACCTGGGCAATGGCCGCCTCGTTGTCCGCCAAGCCGAGGAGGAAGATGCGGGCCTTGTCGATCTTGACGGGCACCGAGCGTCCTCGCCACTCCACCTCGCTCATGGAGGCGGCCTGCTTGGCTCTCGTCTGAGTGATGAGGGCCTGGAGGGACACAAAAGACACTCAACATGGGACGCACAGGGAAACGAACGGCGGGTGACAACGTAGACCGGCAGCCATGTTTGCAGACCTCCAGCTTCTCAGCCATCATGCCTCCGCCTCCTCCCGCAGCCAGACGCATCTGCATCAGGTCGTTGATGGCATTCTGGTCGCCTGGAGATGGAGAGGGAAGGGGTTGGAAATGAGGGGAGGCACAGGGGAGGGTGTGTATTTGTGTGTGTGTTGGTGTGCACTCACCGATGTTGTAAGCGCAGTAGCGGATGTTGGGGGAGATCTCCTCCACGCGCTGGTGATACAGCACGGCCAGCTCCTCGGTGAAGGCACTGGCCAGTTTCTCATAGATGGTCCTGTCACACACGGCGTTGGACATTAAGGGCAACACGGAGCTTCGCTCAACGTCCATGGGAAAACAACAGGCACTAAGGGAGGGGCGAACTCGAGAAGGTTCCGGTGACTCACTTGCACTTGTTGAAGGCTTCCATGGCAGCCTTCCATTCCTGCATCTCGAACTGGACCATGCCTGTCAGGTAGGAGGTGTAGGCCTGCAAACAACACAACGGATAACCCACTTTCAGTCAATGTTTTTTTTTGGTCAACATAAAAAAATGTATATATATATATATATATATATATATGTCAAACAAAATCTTTCTTCAATTGCTCATTAAAAGGTTACACAAAACACTTGGCATCTATTTGTCCCCGATAACAGTCAAGTGAACTTAAACTATCCACATTCTCCTATAGAGCATTCCCCTCCGAGGTGTGGGCTCCGTACCTGAGCCTCCAGCTTGGTCTTGGCGTCCACGCGGGGGCTGTCGCACAGCTTCTCCAGCCTCTCGCCGTGCTTGGCCGCCTTGCGCAGCCGCGACAGCAGGTGGAAGCGTTTGCGCGGCTCCGTGTTGGCCTCCTGCTTCAGCTGCATGGCGTAGCTCCACGCCCGCTCCGCCTCCATCAGGACCAGGAGGAGGTATCTGGGGGGGGGGGGGGGGGGGGGGGGGGGGGGGAGAGTGTGTCAGAGTGGGAATCAGAGTGTTCCATTGAAGCCGATGACAACCGTGCTCTCCATTCCGGCTAGCATCCCGTTTCTATGCCTAGCCACTGCACTTCAGCACTAAAGGGGGATGGCATTATTCCATTTACATAGACATTTAGCTTCCATCTTCCTTACTCCCCAAGCAATTGGTGGGTAAGAGTAGGCATCTTGATGAAGGGAATAATACAGTTAAGTTGAATTACAATGGAATTTCCTTTCCTAACCCAGTTAACCTAACATGATTGGATTGGTTGACCTGGACTTTCAGAATGCAACCCCAGTGTTTCCTGTGAGAGAAGAGTAGCCTGGTACCATCCAGACTTTTGGACATTTTAGTATGGAGTTAGATTAGTTTCATAATTCAAACAAACAAACGCAACACGATTCAAACAAATTTAACACGATCCAAACAAACGTAACACGATTCATACAAACATAACACGATTCAAACAAACAAACGTAACACGATTCAAACAAACGTAACACGATTCACAAATGTATTTCGTGATTCACAATTGTAACGCGATTCACAAATAAATGACCCTATTACATTCGTTTGCAACCTGACAAACACAAGTTACAAATCCCTGCATTCGTTGGTGTGAATCCTTGCATTCGTTCGTGTGGATTTTTGGAACTTTCCTGACGCGCTTTGATCCACAAATGCATTTTTTCTAAAAGATATCCTCAGCAGCCTATCAGGTCGTCTCTTCCAATTTTAGCCAATCACATTAACGTGTCTATGTGGACTTCAACAACCTGCCATAATGACGGACATCGTCTCCTTCAGATCATGAGCAATGTCGTCTGGTTGCATGTAGGTGAAATATTGCTTGTTAATCTTATTAAACCGATGATCATACCTGATTAAATATTGTTGAGAATGGCAGGATTCATGTTTAGTCATTTTCCGTGTTTCCTAGGCTAACGCAGAGCCCGTCTACCCATATTAGACATTCTCCGGTGATTGGCTAAAATTGGAAGAGACGACCTGATAGGCTGCTGAGGATATCTTTTAGAAAAAATGCATTTGTGGATCAAAGCGCGTCAGGAAAGTTCCAAAAATCCACACGAACGAATGCAAGGATTCACACCAACGAATGCAGGGATTTGTAACTTGTGTTTGTCAGGTTGCAAACGAATGTAATAGGGTCATTTATTTGTGAATCGCGTTACATTTGTGAATCACGAAATACATTTGTGAATCGTGTTACGTTTGTTTGTTTGAATCGTGTTATGTTTGTATGAATCGTGTTACGTTTGTTTGAATCGTGTTGCGTTTGTTTGTTTGAATTATGAAACTAATCTAACTCCATATTTTAGACACTCGTTCGCTAAACTTGTCGTTCCTTGGTGGAAGGGGGCAAGGTTACCTGTTGTCAGAGATCATCTCCTGAGTAATTTTCTTCCCAGTGAACTTGTGTCTGTTGCCCAACTTGAAGCCCAGCGTCTTACGCAGACGACGCATGCGGCGAGAGCAGTAACCCCTGTGAACAGCGAACATATGGATGATGACGATTATAGGACAGAATAGTATTCTATGTTAAACCATGTGGCTAGTTAATTAGCATAAGTGATGTGTCAATATCAGATGGGTCAATGGTGTCCCATCCATCACCTGTATCTCTGGTAATCTCCATGTCTCAGGCCGTGCTGCTGCTGGGATTCCTTGATGACCTGCAGAACTGCAAGCCGTGGTTAAGGAGCAGGAAACGACACACATGGGACGTTGGCAGAATATAAATTTGAGGCTCAATAATTTACAGTACAACCTACAAAACTAGTATGCTATTACTTAGAGTTGAAATCAATGAATGGCGGTGTATACCGTCTATAAGCAATATTTTACCATTTAATCGCTGACAATTATTTGTTAGGCATTCTCTATAATCCTCTTTTCATGACAGCAAATGACACGTAACCCTATGCAGCCCACTAGCCGTCCGGCATGAACACAACTAGCCTTCCGCGCTAGCTAGCCTAGCTTAGCAGGTCTCTCTGCCATGAGTCAAGCTTTCGCTCAAATATATATTTCTTGACCACATATACATATTTTTTGTGAAAGGATACTTTCCAGTCCAAGTCCGTCCGGTGAATTTTCTTTATTGTCTTCCATGGTTGATATTTTAGATTCGTTATGCTTGTCTGATGACATTTTCCTGCTAACGGCACACTACTGGACTGAGTGCTCCGGAAATACTTTGAGAAGCCGAGGGAGGAGTTTATCCCTGCAATGTGATGTGTCCTGTGATGTGTTTTTAATTGCAACGTTGACACTTTTGTTTGATTAAAAATCATTACATATATTATTTTTGTTTGATAATAACCACAAATACTGGGTGAAAAATTAGAAACAACTTCCAATTTATTAAAATGCACAAAATAGTTTGAGGTATGTCTACAAAGCACCGACAATCTTTTCCACTGCGCCCACTTCTCCTGGACCTCCAGTTTTGGGTCTTCTTCAGATGTTATCCGCTGCAGATATGTATCTAGACACAAAGTCCTTGACCTCCGAGATGTGCATGGTCTCCTTGACGGTGGTGTCCCGGCTGCGTACCTGCACAAGGCCGCTCTCCAGAGTGTTCTCACCGATCACCACGCTGAAGAGCACCCCCATCTCATCGTACCTGGACAGGCAGACATATCACATACTCACAATGGGTCATAAACCACACTAGTTCCCTTTTTCATTTCCATGACGAGGGTACAGAAATGGATTCAAACTGTATTTACTGAAATGCCGAATCCTGAATAAACAACATTGCGTTTTACTTGGTGTTCAGCTGCTCCAAGGAGCTTGGCATAGCTTCCAGGTATCCAGGCCATGCTGAGATTCCATCTTCCAGAAACTCTTGTAGCAAGCCTTCACACACCTGCAAGAAAGTGATATGGCGGTGGGTGTAAACAGAGTTTACCTCAGATCAATTCGACCCAACGTCCTAAGCTTCTTAACACCTCAGCAGCTTCTCACCTGTCTTCGTTCCACTGTGGCTCCCCTTCCCATGTCTAAAGCCACTTTTACTGGAGCCAACACCGGATGCAGCTTCAAAACCTTTAAAGGATAACAGTAGGAGCAGGAACATACTGTATTAATACCCTCGGTTCCAATGAAGACACTGAATGAACACATTTGAATGAATTAATTCCTACTGACATTTTTCTGTTGAATCTGGGTATGGGGTGCAACAAGGGCAGTAGGTCATGGGTATGTTGTTTGGCTGTGTTGTTTAGCATTTTGCATTGTGTGTTTAATGTATGGCGTGAACCGTTTAGTCTGTATGATTATCTAGCTGCAGAACCAGTTGCCTTTTGGGGACATAAATAAATAAATGATGAACGATGATTTAAAGAGACACGCTCACCTTTCTCTGCAGTAGTTTCTGCTTGCTGTCAACTTTATCAACCTGCTGTAGTGAGTTGTACATGTACGCCAGCAGTCCCCGGTCCATGTTGCCTGTCACTGAGAGGACATGAGGCACCACGGACTTCCTTCCATCACGACACTGTGTGTGTCAGAGACAGAGAAATAAGTGTTTCGCTATACCAATAGGGGCATTGGTAGGCAACCCAATGAACTGGTCCCACGAGGCCTGGAACTCACGTGGAGTTTAGTGCGAGAGCCGCCGTGTGTCTGCAGCAGCTGCGTGTCTCCCAGGCTCAGCAGCGTCTCCAGGGGCTGAGGGCCCCATGGAAAACCGTAGACGATCTTGACGCCACGAGACGCCCCACCGCCCAGCTCTTCCTCGGTTACGTCGCCGCTGCTGAAGTCTGACGGGCCGAGGGCAAACTGAGTGGTGGGACGGAGTGAGGGGATGGGTGGAGGATGAGATTTCATACGACTGTTTCATTGGGATATGTCCAGTTTTGACTGCAGTGCAGTACTGGACGCCGCATTAAACGTCGAGAGAACTGTCAGACTGGTGGGTTTGTCATAACAATTTATGTCTCCTTTTACCCAAAGCAAATTTTTCAACCTGCGACTGCGGATTTGAACCCGCGACCTCTTGATCTGCAGTCAAGTTCTCTAACCACTGATACGCAGAGCTAGGCTAGGATGACACCCCCCCCCAGAGTGGCCCACCTTCCTCCACCACTGCAGTCTCTGGCGCGCCCAGTAGTCCAGCCACTGGGAGGAGGTGCGGGGACTGCAGAACCAAGCCAGCGAGGACTGGGTGACCTCAGCTGGGCTAGAGCGGAGCACAGATACAGGTAAACATGGACGCCAAGTACTCATGTTCAGCTAAAGCAACGACCTGATGTACTGACAGTGAACAGCGTAAGAGGAGGTGGGGATTTGATTAGTCGTCAAGCTCAGCCAATCAGCTGCAGGAGGATGAAGCCTCACCAACCAGGTGCATCTGAGGGCTGCAGGCACAGTCCCGCCTCTGCTAGGCCAAAAGGAAGCCTTCTGTTTACCAGCTCCAATAAGGACACATACTGTTCCAATGCACCTGTTGAACACAGAATATTAACCATGGCATGAAAATACATAAATCTGTCATTATGGCATGACCAGGCACTGTATGTTATCACCTAGTTACCTTGGAGAAGACTTGTTCGGGCAGAGTAATGGCTCTGAAATCGCATATTTAGCTGCTGAACAAGTTGGTCCTTGCTCAGTTCTCTCTGGTTCAGCACTTCTTGTATGGCTTGACTGTCAACGACTTTAAACGGTCCTTCCCTGCTGGTGTGTAGAGTGCTTATGCCAAACACTTGTGCCCTGGAACTCACCACTGAGTTCCACCATTGCTCCAGTATGTTCTTCCTCAGTTCCATTCCAAGAGGTCCATAAACGCAGGCTGCGCCACGCTGAAAGGAATCTTTCTGAACCTGACCAGACGCGATGTAAAACCTCGCCGTACATAGTTTCAACAATGTTTCAATGCGGTCTGAATCTTCAGCGTGAGACCCTGCTGCAGAACTGTGGTCCCTGCCTCGCTGCAGAGCGAGGGCTATCCGGTCCAGTGACGTTTTAGGCATATTCTCATTTTTTAAGATAAGTCTTCTTACACAGTAAGTGAACATGCTTAATGGCCCTTCAACAATCCTTGAAAAGTTATATTCAACCACGCAGGCAGACAGAACAAACGTTTAGGTTACGCTTACTTACTAGCTAGTTAACGTGCAGCCATGACAGCATTGTATTCCTGAAGCTTCCATCACGTTTGATGCGATAAAAAATACAGGAAATTAATATATTTGCCTGGTATGTACAAGTTCTGAGAGTAATACTTTCGCAACATCATAACATTCAACTGGAGATTTTCAAACATGTGTGACAAGTCCCGGATATGAAAGTACAATATCCGGGTTATGGCCCGTTTCAGCAAATAACTTACATAGACTGTGCTTCTATACTCTGTAGTGTTTGTTTTGATCTAGTTATATCTATATTTTTTAGCCAACCCTTACAACACCATAAATGGTCTTATAGTTAGAGATTTTATTTAACTTAATTTTGTTTATCCAAAACTTTCCCACAAAAAACAGACAATTATTATTATTTTTTTTTACTTTATTTGAAGGGCCATGCATGTCTTTCACGTTGGCTCTTCATAAACATATCACGTTAAACATACCAAACTCAATCTGTGCATTACCTAGTAAAAATAAATTACTGAGGAATGTGACAAATATAAACAGTCAAAGAGCAGTGCAACAATCACAATTGCACTTAGAGCCACCAAGGGCCCCTTGTTTATAATGCTTGGGTTACTGAATAATTCCGACCCTGCTGTAAGCAAAAAAAGTTAAACAGTACAAAGGATAATAACAATAATTATAACAATAACAATAAACATATCATTATATAAGAATCAAGGACAATAGAAACAAAAAAGGTGGTTTTCGTGTATTGTGTGTTACTATCTACAATGGAAAGGGGGGTGGCATAGGGTAAGGTACCATGGGTGGTGGGGGTGGTGGTTGTTGGGTCTGTTGCGGCGGCTGAGCTGTGAAGGGGAACTGAGCGTGGCTCATTCCATTCTGGGAGGCCACCTGAGCGCCAGCAAAGGGCGGAGCCTGGAAGCTCTGCCCACCAAAAGCACCCACCTGACTGGCAACGCCAAAGCTTGCCTGTCCGTTGCCGCCGTAGCTGTTGCCGTAGCTACTGTTAGAGCTACTGCTGTTACCCCCGTAGCCGCTGCCATTTTGGGTTTTGGTGCCGAACGCACTTTTTGGTCCACTAGAGAACCCCCTATCGCTGTCCCTGTAACCACCACCGAAATCCCTCCTTCCCCCGGAATACCTATCCCGCCGGTCATCCTTGTAGCCACCTCTTCCCCCCCGTCCTCCACGACCTGGGAGAGAAACACAAGACAAGCGAGGTTGACAACATCGGACAATATGGGAACAGGTTTCGAGTGAGAATAAACAACAGTGGGGTCTTCGTATCACGATGACAAATCTGGGAGCAATGACTCGGCCGACGCTCGCGACATCACGCGTGCGAGAACAAGGCGGTCGCGAACCACCGTGTGTGGATGTGTGGGGAGAACCAGCGTTTCACCGCTGGGATTCTTACCTCCGTCCCCCATCTGGAGCAGCTTGGGGTTGATGGCCTGGTTGGCCTCGCGGAGCACAGCGATCAGGTCGCTGGCCTGTTTCATGTTGTTGGGGGTGAAGAAGGTGTAGGCCGTGCCCGTTTTTTGACTGCGGGCCGTGCGTCCAATGCGGTGGATATAGTCCTCAGAGGAGTTAGGGTAGTCATAATTGATGACAAATTTCACATCCTCCACATCTGTAAAGTGTTGCAGTGTGGCAAAAAGGGAAAGCCACAGGGGTTTTGCACACCACAACAGCCAAATCAAAGGGAGAAGTTAGCAATGACGACAGCTGGGGGGGGGGGAAGGAAGTGGATAGTAAAAGCTGCGCTGCGAAAAAGACCAAGGTGTTACAACAACACATCCGAGAATATGCGCTACTCCTTGGGAATACCACTGTGGGAAGAGAGCAACGATGCACACTCCGTTTGCTTACCATATCAAAACAAAAACAAAACAATCCTATAAAAAAATATATATATAGAAAAAAAAAGGCTTTCGCCCTCCCCTTTTTAAGCAGGGAAGGAGAGAACTGGGATTTGAAGTCTTACCATTAAGGAGTATGCATTCACTAGTCCTTTCCCAATGCAGCGAACTCCCCCACAAATTGTCAAGTGACATCCAGGAGCTTCTACGCAGTAGGGCCGCTATGTGCACTGGAGCCTCCTCGTGTGCCAATATTCGACCGTTCAGTGGGTATGGTTTCTGAAGGTCCTTTTTGTTTGTTTTTCAGTACACACTCATAAGAAGCTTGCTTATAAAGGCCACACTGCACGTCTTGCCAAGACCGAATAGACCATGAACTAATTTGAGGGGGGACCCCCCCCCAAAAAAAGCAAAAAGAAGGCCCAAGTATTGACCCCTGTGGGACACCTCAAAGAGCATCCCCCCCATCAGTCTCGTCTAGGCAAGATATCCCCAGAAGCCAGTGTTCACTTGAGAAAATGTCTCTCGTTGGCAGGTCTCGACATGACTTTAAAAAGCAGGCGAGGGAGGAACTTTTTTTGAGCTCTCTTATATTCACTTTCTCTAGTTGTGCCCCCCCTTCCCCTTAAAACACATGTGCCAGTTCTTACCAATTTCAGTAACACCACCAAAAAAAAAAAAAAGAGAAAAGGAAATACGTTGAAAACTGCTCTCTCCATTTCCAAAAGAAAACCCAGCGCTTTTGAGTGAGGGGGGAAAGAATAACAACAGATAGCTCTGACAGCTCTGCGAACACCCATGCTTTTGGGGTAGAAGCTCCGCAAGTAGCAGAATGGTTCCAAATCTCAAACCAGTGACTTGCAATACAGTGCTCTCTACAAAACAAGCATGCAAGGCAAATGTCACAGCGCCAAGCTTTTCCGTCTTATTTTTATGTTTGTTTTACGTTTGAGTTGGAAGCCGTTGGCTGGATGAATGGCATTTGTCAGGTAAATCCATGGACAGAGAACAGGTGTGTATCATTAAAAACCGACCTATCAGAAACAAAGGCTGAGCCACACCGCCTTTTGAAGATAACTGGCACACAAGAAACCTTCACCTCTCTAGGCCCACTGGGTGGCAAGCCAGTGGGGCACTTCCAATATGTCCTCCTTCTCCCTCTCGAGGCCTGGATGTGTCATGCCTAGGCCCTGCCACAAAGACTGCACCTTTAGGTGAGAAAAACTCAGAAAATGCATAGAGAAGTTAAAGAAAGCAAAACCACTTTCTTTAAATAAGTGAAACATTGAGGTAAATAACAACCAGTGCAGACTAATCCCGAGCCATACTGACCTAGGCCGCGAGAGGCCACGTCTGTTGCAATTAAGATGGGTGCCTTGCCGTACTTGAACTCTGCAAGGGGAAAAGGAGAGGAGATTGATTTGAAGGTTCGTCGTTCTTCGTTTGTTAAGAGATTTGTTATTGAATAACTTTTGACACATGTTTCATACCATTGAGAACCCAGTCCCTCTCCTGTTGGCTCTTGTCTCCATGAATGCCCATGGCTGGCCACCTGGAACACACGCAACAAGCGAGTTTAGTCAAGATTCTCACGTCGGCGGCAACGCGTGCAAGTTATTCCTGGGTGCGGAGGTCCATACCCGTCTCGTCTCATCCTTCGGGTGATCTCGTCGCAACGCCTCTTGGTCTCCACAAAGATGATGGTCTTGTTCTCCTTCTCGCTCATGATCTCCTCCAGCAGTCGGAGAAGTCTGGATACCGGGCAGAGGAGACGGTTCAAAACCTCAACTTCAGAAGCATTAGCTTACTTTTCTTTTTTTTCCTTGGGTCAGATGAAAAGACACAGGAGTTCCACCAGCGATGAGTCGGCCACTCACTTGTCCTCCTTCTCCATGTCGTTGCACACGTCCACGATCTGCAGGATGTTGTGGTTGGCGCTCAGCTGCAGGGCGCCCACGTTGATCTGCACGTACTCCTTCAGGAAGTCCTCCGCCAGCTGGCGCACCTCCTTGGGCCAGGTGGCGCTCCACATCAGGGTCTGCCTGTCGGGCTGGGAGAGGAGAGGCAGAGAGAGAGGAGGCAGAGAGAGAGGAGAGGCAGAGAGAGGAGAGGCAGAGCGAGAGAGAGGAGAGGTAGAGAGAGAGACAGAGAGAGAGAGACAGCGAAAGAGCGAGAGGTTACTTGGGCCAGGTGCCATGCCAGTTTGAACATCCCGTCAGATTCAAGCCATGACTCGTAGTCTCAAGAGGCAGGAAAACAAAGCCTTCACTCTCATCACACATTCTCTGGCTGTGAAAGGAAGACGTGGCGCGTACCCTGATCTGGTCCACGATCTTGCGGATCTGGGGCTCGAAGCCCATGTCCAGCATGCGGTCAGCCTCGTCCAGGACCAGGTAGGTGCAGCGGCGCAGGTTGGTCTTCCCCGCTTCCAGGAAGTCAATGAGACGCCCGGGGGTGGCGATGCAGATCTCCACACCTGCAAACGCCAACGTCACATGAAGACACCGTCAGATAAACCCCACCCGACGACGACGACACATAAAAGAACGCTTACCGACACGCAAACGCGACGAGAACAAACCAGGCTCTTGCCCGTCACGTCTTAAACGTTTGTCGTTCAGGCGTCAATCGGCGGACCGAAAGGAAATGTCCTCGTAAGCAGAGGTCAAGAAAGCCAAGGTGTAGTGCCGCCCCCGTACCTCTCTCCAGGTCTCTGAGCTGGGGGCCTTTGGGGGCTCCTCCGTAGATGCAGGTGGTCTTGAGGCGAGACGCCCTGCCGTACTCTGCAGCCACCTGCTGCACCTGCTGGGCCAACTCACGGGTGGGAGCCAGAACCAGGCACTGGAAGGAGAGAGATGTCCATCACAGGAGGATGGGGGTTAAAGCCTTGAACACCGAAAGAGAGGGTGTGTATGTGTTTGTTTTGTCATCTCTAATGTGCTTACAATAGGTCCATCCCCATGCTCCAGGAATGGCTGGTGTTGAATGTGCACGATTGCAGGCAGCAGGTACTAAAAAGAGAATGGAAGGCTTTAGGAAACACACATTCACTGATGGCACAACAGCATAGCCAGAACCCTGCATCTTTCAGTTGTTCCAGTTGGAGGTCACTTACTGCAAGAGTTTTGCCAGACCCTGTCTGAGCAATGCCAACCATGTCTTTGCCACTCAGGGCCAGAGGCCAACCCTGGGACTGAATAGGGGTTGGCTCAGACCAGTTTAACTTATTGATCACATCCATCACATAACCTGAAAAATGACAAGGTAGAGTCAATGTCTCATTTCTGAGAAAGATGTGTACACACACACACACACAAGTATTGTTTATAAATGACAGAGAAGATTGCACTCACTTGGAAACTGGGCCTCGTTAAATTTTATAATGGGTTTGGGGCAATCCCTGCCCTTCACTGTGACTTCTTTGGTTCTGCGGAATAGCTCCACCTCTTGCTGCAATTGAAGGTAATGAGGTTATTTACAGCGAACCATGTACGCATGCAAAACCAATCATCCACTACACAGAAGGAAGCTTACAGGCTGTCTGCGGGTGACTTCTGGGTGCTCCTGATAAAAGTTCTTCTGGAATTTAGGAAGTTCATCAAGGTTCCAGTGTTTTTTGCGAAGCCTTTCACCAGGGTTACCAAACTTTCCTTGTGAAGGTCCGCCTCTATTTCCTCCACCCCCACCGCCAAAACGAGGTGCGCCACCATACCTATAGAAAGGGAGGAAATCAAGTCAGAATTGCGAAACGTTTCTGGGAATAATGCTCAATAGTTTAAAGAAGACTAGATTAGCTGGATAGCAAAATGTATATAAACCAGACCGTGTAAGAGCGGAAATATTGCGTCATCTATCTTGAAAACAACAACAACACTGACCGGATTTTGTAGCACATATTTAGGCTAGAGTATTAAGACCACGTAATGACCGTATCAACTGATAACGAAGCAAAATATTAACTTGTTAAAACGACAATAAGCACGAAATGCTATCCATTTTCTGCGTCATGTTTCTACTATAGTAGCAATTACCTAACACATGCAGAGCTGCCATTTTAATTCCAACCGGCAAGGCAACATAAAACGACAACTAGACGGCATTTTGGATTTAAATATTTTTCTTGTTTGTTAAAGGCGAGCTCAATATTACTAGTTACCAATCCATAAAAATACCTTTGCCGTTTCATTTGTTGTAAACTTTACCAAGGCCAGGATTTGGCTAGCTAGACAGCTGGGGTAAATAGCCGTAGTTAGCTAACTAGCCCTAGCCTCCATTATCAGATCGTAGATGGAATGCTAGTTACGTAGCTAGCTGGCTAGCGACCTAGAATTTCACTTGAATTTCAATTGCACTTACCCTCTGTCTCTACTTCCACGGTCTCTGTCAGAAAATCCAGGCATAGCAGAAAGGAATATGAAAGTATTCAAATGGAGAGTGCGATAATGGAATATGTAGTTCTCGTATTGCGCCGATGTATACGTATGAAAAAAAGAGTAACTATTGAAGTGCGCACTGGAAAAACAAGAGAAAATGCCGGCGGTCAAAAGTCTGTCAGAGCAGCTAGCGGATGCGAAAATGTTTAGGACATACCACTTTATGTTGGGTATCAAGGCGCCTGTCCTGGAACTACATCTTCTCCCTGTAACAGTCATACAAGGAAAATATCTCTTCAACTTAATAATAATTTTTCAGTCAAGTGGGTCAACGAATAAAATAAAATGTATTGCCCTTATTAAAAGAAATATACCATGAATCACTAGCAGAAGCGCAAATGATTTTATGATCATAGCCTACGTGGAACTATTTTCAGTGAGACCCAGGTGGAGAAGCACCATTTTATACAACAAGCGTCGGACTTCAAATAGTTCAACCAGAGCCATACAACATGGCTTTGTGTTCAACGATCGATCAGTTTATAATATAAATACGAAAATATCTAGTTAGATTTTAGTGGCAGTAATGTCAGTTAAGAAGGCCAAACAATTGAACTGACAAGAATCATGTAAGTTGAAAATCCCCACGAATTTATACGACTCGTCGTCACATGGTGCTTCCGGAAACAAATAGTCCGTTTTCATCCAATCAAAAAGCATAAAACATGTGATCAGGTTGTTACACAGTCTTGGCATAGACGCACACTAGGGTTTCCATACTATTACATACCCAACCCTGTTCCGGGAGAGTTATCTACCAGTAGGTTTTCGCTCCAACACTAATCTAGCATAACTGATTTTAATAATGAGCGGATTGATCAGGTGACTAGTGTTGAATGAGGTTAAATAAGTGTGGTTGGAGCCAAAATCAACAGGTAGCCTAGGTAGCTCTCCAGGAACAGGTTGGAGACCCCTGATTTATACAGAAAAAATTGACACGGCCATTCATTTGATACTGTACTTTGATACTGTACCTGGACAAAATGGAGACATTCACACTAACACTCTCACTTTCGCTAATTGTCCCTACATTGCTCTCTCTCTATCTCTCTATCTCTTGGTCTCTCTCTTTCTTGGTCTCTCTCTCTCTCATGGTCTCTCTCTCTTGGTCTCTCTCTCTCTCTCTCTTGGTCTCTCTCTCTCTCCTGGTCTCTCTCTTGGTCTCTCTCTCTTGGTCTCTCTCCTGGTCTCTCTCTCTTGGTGTCTCTCTTGGTCTCTCTCTCTTGGTCTCTCTCTCTTTTGGTCTCTCTCTTGGTCTCTCTCTCTCTCTCTTGGTCTCTCTCTTGGTCTCTCTCTCTTGGTCTCTCTCTCTGAGGTTGTGAAGGGATCCTCCAGTCCACCGGTATTGCCCGCCGACTGTCTGAGGCTGGACCACGGTTCTTACTACCAGGTAAGGTATGAGTGCGTGCAAGTGTGTGTGGGCACATGTGGGACCACATATACCATGTAGGCAAGCAAATACTACAAACTGGAAAGGGAAACAACCAACCACACTGGAGCAGTACAGAGAGGTTTGCAACCCCCACACAGAATCTTTCTACCAACCTGGTCCCTGAAGTCCCTGCAGTCCATGATCCTTAGTCCTTGAATATGGTGACATTCTCCTCACTGTCTCTTAGCTGGTGGATAAACCTAGATTCGTGTTAGCATGTGAACCGCAGGATAAGTTGCAACACACACACACACACTCAGTGGCGGACTGTTGATTAGCTGAGCTTTAAAAGACATGTCAGACGGATGTTTAACACCACCATGTTTTCTGGCAGCTGTGGTGTGTCCTTTGTTTGCCCACAAGGGGGCACTGTTCAACAGCATGACTTCCTGCCAGCATTGCAATTATCTCAGTTCATCATGGCTAACACATTGTTCGCGTTCTGTCCACACCTCTGCTTCTGCCCCATATTCTTTAGTTTCTCCCACTCTCCCATCCACCTAAGGTCAGTAAACAAGAATAATTGGCTTGTTTTGTTCTGGAGAGGATGACCTATTGTCTGGTACACCAGAGCTTTCGTAACAACAGGGACTCCTGTACTGGTGGTGTTAACTTACAGTACCCGCCACTGTGTACGACAACTGTACATTCCTGGGGTAATCTCCAGGGAAACGTGATCTACAGTAGCCTGTTGGCGCTGTGGAACCTTGTATCTGTATTTATGTAATCAGCATCAATGTTAGAATTAAGACTTTCATATAATTAATGTAGTTAATGTAATTACACGTTTATGGCTTTAAAAGTAATCCAAGTCCTCCCTGCTCACTTATACGCCCAACCAGTCATAAAAGTTGGCTATCATAAAAAGAAAAGAAATGTTGTGCGTTGTATAAAAAGTTGAACTTTCTTCCGTCCGTCATCTGCCACTTGTCCGGGGATCGGGTCGCGGGGGCAGCGACCTAAGCAGGGAGGCCCAGACTTCCCTCCCCCCGGCCACTTCCACCAGCTCTTCCTGGGGGACCCCGAGGCGTTCCCAGGCCAGCCGAGAGACATAGTCCCTCCAGCGTGTCCTGGGTCTTCCCCGGGGCCTCTTCCCAGTGGGACGTGAACTTTCTTTTAACTTTAATAAACGTACTCGAGTGAATAGATGAAGGGATTCATCTTTATACCTTTATCTGACTGATTCACAACCAGGGCCGGATTAACAATTTTCTGTGTCCTGGGGAACTAGGCTCAAGGCCCATTACGTGGCGTTCATAAGTCATTTTAGTTGACATTGTCCAGGGGCCCTTAGATGTCATGTGCCCCTGGGCAAGAGCCTAGTTGCCCTAATGGTTAATCCGGCCCTGTTCACAACCTTTAGGTTTTATAGATTCAGATGGTGCTAGCAGTATTTGCTTGTGGAGGGTGTTCTCCTCCCTAAGGCCAGAACAGCACGCAGTATCCCAGCCAGCAAAGTGCTCTCAAAATATTCACCAAGGCTGGGAAATTGATAGCCTTAGCTTCTAAACGGTCTTGGATGGAGATGGTCAGAGAAAAAGCTGGCGAACGACTCTAAATAAATAAAAAAGCAAGAAATAAATATTTGTTCAATTAGAAGGTTCCCCTGAAAAAGGCCTCCAAACACAAAAATAAGGTTCCAGATACAATCAGTTTCACCTTCTAAAATGAAAGGTTCCATTGAGCAACTTTATAGAGGGTTTGTCTATTGGATTTGTATGTATTCTGAAGGGGTCTAAAGAGCACCATACATTTTGATGTGCATGACATGCTTGCCTTTCATTGGACATGCAGTGACACTACTAGAAAACAATACTGCTATAAAATACTAAAGTGACGAATGTTCTCACACAGAAACCATAGGTCGTCTTTTAATCACATTCGAAGGCATATTTTTCTCCAAACTACATTTTACAGTCTGTTGTCGGCTCCTCGCAGTGTCAGACTTGATTCCCGTCAACCTAAACCACAGTTTTATCAGAGCTTGTGAAAAGGAAATGTCATCACCATGTTCATGGATGGAATGGTGTTGAAACGCAACTACTCACTGTGCAGTCGTCCTTGTTCTATATAGAATTGGGACCGAGAAGTCTGTTTGTCGTCGTCCTAGATTGGGCTAGCTCGAGTTACGTGGGATTGACGTGAGCGGGCAGGTGCGGCTGCATTATTGAACACCTCTGTCTAAGCTCCAGGTAGGTCCCTCGTCTCCACTGACTCACTGAGAAGCTGAGGACCTCGCTAAGGACCTGAAAGTAAGCCAGGAAACGGTACAAGCTCGGTATCTAGGAGGAACTGACCTCATAGTCTTTAACCAGGCCTCACTCAGTCCCTGGTGTACTGTAGAACCTCTTCAGGATCAACAGAAGGTAATCGTATATGTGTTGACATTTTCCAAGTTCCAATCTTTTGGGGGCAAAGCATTGTTTGTTTTTGGCTGGTGTGGTAGTTTAGTTGGATAATATGTACAAGCATACTTCTTTGTGAATGCCTGTGTGAGGGGAGGCTGTTTGGGCATCTCAGAACATGTGTAACCACTGTGGCTATAGTGGAGAGAGATGGAGGCATCCCCAAGTCCCAGTGCCTCACTGCAGTGCTTCAGAGAACAGAAAGGCGTGTGCATCAGAGAGAGCGAGAGATGGGAGAGGGAGATGGGCAAAAGAGGAAGAGATGGAGGGGCAGAGAGAGAGAGAGAGAGAGAGAGAGAAAGGTGAGAGCTGTCTTATTAATTTAAGAAGGACAGGATTTATTAGCCTTGTAGGAATACTGCTGGGTAAATACACACACACACACAGTCAGGGAAGACTGGTGGACGGTCAAGGCAGGTGCTGAAATAGCAGGTAGCAGAGACAGATGAAGCTGCTACTTTAAGCACTGGGACATAATACTGTGTGTGTTTCTACGTGCACGCATGTGCTGGTTTATGAGTACCCGTTGTGTGTGTGTGTGTGTATGTGTGTGTGTGTGTGTGTGCATGGCCTAGTTGTGCAGCATGGAGATGGAGAGCCCTTAGCAGCATCAGGAGGAAGCTTCTGTCATTGACAAAGCTGGTTTACAGAATGAGGTCAGATAAACAAAGACTGGGATCCCCTACAAACCTGATGTATGTCTAGAGAAACAAGCTATTCTACGTCTAGCATTTAGTTTGATCAAGCACTGGTGAAGATATTCATATATATACGGTGTGTGCAATGGAATATTTGGCGTTTTTAGTCACTAAGTTAGCCCCTGTCAATGTAGCCGTAGTCCCAGTAGTGAACGTGTTTATCAAAAGTTAGCCAATCCTTAGGTTCCCAGATGGGTATCTGATATCCCTCTCACTTTCCCTCTCCTTTCTCTACTCCTCCCAATCTTCTCTCTCCACCCCGTCCTTCCTCCTCTCACTCCATTCTTCACCCCCCTCTCCCTGCTCCCTCTCTCCCTCTCTCCACCCCGTCCTTCCTCCTCTCACTCCATTCTTCACCCCCCTCTCCCTGCTCCCTCTCTCCCTCTCTCCACCCTCTCGATCCTTCCTTTCTCCTTCCTCTCTCTCCCTCCTCCGCCCTCCTGTCGGCTTCCTCTCCACAGACAGAGAAGAGGGCATATGTGTGGGTGCCGGAACTCAGCGTGAAGCTCGTTCTGCTGGAGGACTGGGGTGTGTGTGCGTGTGGAGGGATGGAGGGATGGATGGAGTGGGGCTCTTTGTGGCCTCAAGTCTACCTACTTGTGGAGCTGTACAGTTGTGATGAAAACACACGCGCGGCAGACGCTAGCTTCTGAAAAGCCCTCGAAAGGACTGAAGAGGGGACGATGATTGTTGTTCATCAATGTGGAACAGAGGTCTGGCGTTTCGTGGAGTGGCACAGTGGAAACGTCATGCTAAGTCCCCGTATTTTTAGAGGTTGTATGCTATTGTTAGTTTGGCTTGTTAATAAACTTTCAGTTATGGTTAAATATTGGCAAGCTTACTCGTCAGATATACAAGACCATCTTTGATCTCACCACACAGGCCTCTGCATTGCCATGCAGCCGGTCATCTGAGCTCCAGTACAAGATAGGATCTAGCTAGCCGAACTCCCCTCATCAGTTATCTAGCACTAGCACTGTCTGACTGATGTGTAGCTAATAAAGGGTTGTTGCTATCGATTGCCAGGGCGGCCCAGTGATGGGACGGGCCTTTGACAGATCCGTCCAGCAGTTTGTTTTAGATCTAATCAGGAAGCGTAGCTTCAGGGAACAGGCCACGGCCGATAACACAGATAATGACCAAGAACGTATTACATATGCTTCTCCATTTGCACAAGCAAGCTAGTGGGTCTGGCATACAGTACGGTAGTCCATTTAAGTACATACATACTTGTTTCGTCTCTTTGTGTCAGCCTATAGAGTTTGGGTGCTTGGAACAGTTCAAGTTATGTTAAACTCCTCCATGCAGCTAAATATGTTTTTACTGTACTGTATGTACTGAGTATGAAGAAACACATTAGTATTGCCTTTGAGTCTGCCCACAAGACCGATTATTGACTCTATTTTGCTCCATTCTAACACAATCACTCAATGTCTGTGTGTGTGTGTGTCTGTGTGTGTGTGTGTGTAATTCTAAGGCCGATATTACTCTGCCCGTACCCTGCTGATCCTACTACTTTACGCTCCTGACTGAAACTGCAGCTTTGATTGGATTAGAGCAGCTTGGTGTGGTATGGGATGCTAATGAGTCTCTCCTCAGCTTCCCAGCTCCGCTCCCCCTCCGTTTCTGTGTTCTCTGGCCTCTCCCCTACCCTATTCTCCTTTCCTCTCTTCTCCTCTCCTCTACCCTATCCTCCTTTCCTCTCCTCTACCCCTCCTCTCCTCTACCCTATCCTCCTTTCCTTTCCTCTCCTCTACCCCTCCTCTCCTCTACCCCTCCTCTCCCCTACCCTATCCTCCTTTCCTCTCTTCTCCTCTACCCCTCCTCTCCTCTACCCCTCCTCTCCTCTGCTCCACACTGCCCTCCTCTCCTTGGTAAAAAATATATTAGCTCCCAAGTCATAAGTGTGCTGTTGTGGGTTGAGGGTTTCGGGAAAGTGTGTGTTTGTCTGTTTATATAATGGGGCTGTGTGTCTGTGTTTGCATATAGTCTGTGTGCGTGTGATGAAAGCTGTACACCAACCTAAAGTATAATGATAAAACGTTTTGACAGGCTGTCCAGTAAAGTTACCATTCGGTGAGAGAGCGTGTCATCTCCCTGTTGTCTAGCA